>NW_026901896.1:0-6523 GCF_033783945.1 Neopsephotus bourkii | reverse complement strand
GGGGGACTGAGAGTACCGTGTACTGAGAGCACCGTGGGAAGAGCACCGGGTACTGAGAGCACCGTGTACTGAGAGCACCGCGTACTGAGAGCACTGGGTACTGAGAGCACCGCGTACTGAGAGCACCGCGTACTGAGAGCACCGGGTACTGAGAGCACCGCGTACTGAGAGCACCGGGTACTGAGAGCACTGGGTACTGAGAGCACCGGGTACTGAGAGCACCGGGTACTGAGAGCAATGGGTACTGAGAGCACCGCGTACTGAGAGCACTGGGTACTGAGAGCACCGCGTACTGAGAGCACTGGGTACTGAGAGCACGGCGCACTGAGAGCACCGCGTACTGAGAGCACCGGGTACTGAGAGCACTGGGTACTGAGAGCACCGCGTACTGAGAGCACTGGGTACTGAGAGCACCGGGTACTGAGAGCACTGGGTACTGAGAGCACTGGGTACTGAGAGCACCGCGTACTGAGAGCACCGGGTACTGAGAGCACTGGGTACTGAGAGCACTGGGTACTGAGAGCACTGCGTACTGAGAGCACTGGGTACTGAGAGCACCGTGTACTGAGAGCACTGGGTACTGAGAGCACCGGGTACTGAGAGCACCGGGTACTGAGAGCACTGGGTACTGAGAGCACTGCGTACTGAGAGCACCGCGTACTGAGAGCACCGGGTACTGAGAGCACCGGGTACTGAGAGCACCGCGTACTGAGAGCACCGCGTACTGAGAGCACCGGGTACTGAGAGCACCGCGTACTGAGAGCACTGGGTACTGAGAGCACCGGGTACTGAGAGAACTGGGTACTGAGAGCACTGGGTACTGAGAGCACCGCGTACTGAGAGCACCGGGTACTGAGAGCACTGGGTACTGAGAGCACCGCGTACTGAGAGCACTGCGTACTGAGAGCACCGGGTACTGAGAGCACCGGGTACTGAGAGCACCGGGTACTGAGAGCACCGGGTACTGAGAGCACTGGGTACTGAGAGCACCGGGTACTGAGAGCACTGGGTACTGAGAGCACCGGGTACTGAGAGCACCGGGTACTGAGAGCACTGCGTACTGAGAGCACCGGGTACTGAGAGCACTGGGTACTGAGAGCACCGGGTACTGAGAGCACCGGGTACTGAGAGCACTGGGTACTGAGAGCACCGGGTACTGAGAGCACCGCGTACTGAGAGCACCGGGTACTGAGAGCACCGGGTACTGAGAGCACCGCGTACTGAGAGCACCGGGTACTGAGAGCACCGGGTACTGAGAGCACTGGGTACTGAGAGCACCGGGTACTGAGAGCACCGCGTACTGAGAGCACCGCGTACTGAGAGCACCGGGTACTGAGAGCACTGGGTACTGAGAGCACAGGGTACTGAGAGCACCGCGTACGGAGAGCACCGGGTACGGAGAGCACCGGGTACTGAGAGCACTGGGTACTGAGAGCACCGGGTACTGAGAGCACAACGTACTGAGAGCACCGCGTACTGAGAGCACCGGGTACTGAGAGCACCGGGTACTGAGAGCACTGGGTACTGAGAGCACCGGGTACTGAGAGCACCGTGTACTGAGAGCACCGGGTACTGAGAGCACCGGGTACTGAGAGCACCGCGTACTGAGAGCACCGGGTACTGAGAGCACCGGGTACTGAGAGCACCGGGTACTGAGAGCACTGGGTACTGAGAGCACCGCGTACTGAGAGCACCGTGTACTGAGAGCACCGGGTACTGAGAGCACTGGGTACTGAGAGTACCGCGTACTGAGAGCACTGCCTGGAGAGACCACTGGGTACTGAGAGCACCGGGTACTGAGAGCACTGTGTACTGAGAGCACCGCGTACTGAGAGCACCGGGTAAGGAGAGCACCGCGTACTGAGAGCACCGGGTACTGAGAGCACCGGGTACTGAGAGCACCGCGTACTGAGAGCACCGCGTACTGAGAGCACCCGGTACTGAAATCACTGGGTACTGAGAGCACACGGTACTGAGAGCACCGGGTACTGATAGTACCGCGTACAGAGAGCACTGGGTACTGAGAGCACCGGGTGCTGAGAGCACCTTGTACTGAGAGCACCGGCTACTGAGAGCACAGCGTACTGAGAGCACCCGGTAAGGAGAGCACCGCGTACTGAGAGTACCGGGTACTTAGAGCAATGGGTACTAAGAGCACCGAGTACTGAGAGAAACTCTTACTGAGAGCACTGGGTACTGAGAGCACCGTGTACTGAGAGCACCGGGTACTGAGAGCACTGGGTACTGAGAGCACTGGGTAGTGAAGTAGCGCACTCTGAGAGCACCGCGTGAGAGCACTGGGTACTGAGAGCACCGGGTACTGAGAGCACTGGGTACTGAGAGCACCGGGTACTGAGAGCACCGGGTACTGAGAGCACTGGGTACTGAGAGCACCGGGTACTGAGAGCACCGGGTACTGAGAGCACTGGGTACTGAGAGCACCGCGTACTGAGAGCACCGCGTACTGAGAGCACCAGGTACTGAGAGCACTGGGTACTGAGAGCACACGGTACTGAGAGCACCGGGTACTGAGAGCACCGCGTACTGAGAGCACTGGGTACTGAGAGCACCGGGTGCTGAGAGCACCGGGTACTGAGAGCACCGGGTACTGAGAGCACCGCGTACTGAGAGCACCGGGTACGGAGAGCACCGCGTACTGAGAGTACCGGGTACTGAGAGCACTGGGTACTAAGAGCACCGAGTACTGAGAGAAACTCTTACTGAGAGCACTGGGTACTGAGAGCACCGTGTACTGAGAGCACCGGGTACTGAGAGCACTGGGTACTGAGAGCACTGGGTAGTGAGAGTAGCGCACTCTGAGAGCACCGCGTACGGAGAGCACTGGGTACTGAGAGCACCGGGTACTGAGAGCACTGGGTACTGAGAGGACCGTGTACTGAGAGCACCGGGTACTGAGAGCACTGGGCAGTGAGATCACCGGGTACTGAGAGCACTGGGTAATGAGAGCACTGGGTACTGAGAGCACCGCGTACTGAGATCACCGGGTACTGAGAGCAATGGGTACTAAGATCACCATGTACTGAGAGCACTTTGTACTGAGAGCACCGGGTGCTGAGAGCACCGGGTACTGAGAGCACCGGGTTCTGAGAGCACCGGGTACTGAGAGCACTGGGTACTGAGAATACCGCGTACTGAGAGCACTGCCTGGAGAGACCACTGGGTACTGAGAGCTCCGGGTACAGAGAGCACTGTGTACTGAGAGGACCGCGTACTGAGAGCACCGCGTAAGAACAGCACCGCGTACTGAGAGCACCGAGTACTGAGAGCACCGCGTACTGAGAGCACCGCGTACTGAGAGCACCGGGTACTGAGATCACTGGGTACTGAGAGCACAGGGTACTGAGAGCACCGGGTACTGAGAGCACCGCGTACAGAGAGCACCGGGTACTGAGAGCACTGGGTACTGAGAGCACCGTGTACTGAGAGCACTGGGTACTGAGAGCACTGGGTACTGAGAGCACCACGTACGGAGAGCACCGGGTACTGAGAGCACTGGGTACTGAGAGCACTGCTTACTGAGAGCACCGGGTACTGAGAGCACTGGGTACTGAGAGCACTGGGTACTGAGAGTACCGAGTAATGAGAGCACCGCGTACTGAGAGCACCGGCTACTGAGAGCACCGGGTACTGAGAGCACTGGGTACTGAGAGCACCGTGTACTGAGAGCACGGGGTACTGAGAGCACTGGGTACTGAGAGTACCGCGTACGGAGAGCACAGGGTACTGAGAGCACCGGGTACTGAGAGCAATGGGTACTAAGAGCACCGTGTACTGAGAGCACCGTGTACTGAGAGCACCGGGTACTGAGAGCACCGGGTACTGAGAGCAATGGGTACTAAGAGCACCGTGTACTGAGAGCACCGTGTACTGAGAGCATCGGGTACTGAGAGCAATGGGTACTAAGAGCACCAGTTACTGAGAGCACCGGATACTGAGAGCACTGTGTACTGAGAGCACCGTGTACTGAGAGTACCGCGTACTGAGAGCAACGCGTACTGAGAGCACCGGGTACTGAGAGCACTGGGTACTGAAAGGACCGTGTACTGAGAGCACCGGGTACTGAGAGCACTGGGCAGTGAGATCACCAGGTACTGAGAGCATTGGGTAATGAGAGCATTGGGTACAGGGAGCACCGCGTACTGAGATCACCGGGTACTGAGAGCAATGGGTACTAAGAGCACCGTGTACTGAGAGCACTTTGTGCTGAGAGCACCGGGTGCTGAGAGCACCGGGTACTGAGTGCAGTGGGTACTGAGAGCACCGGGTACTGAGAGCACCGGGTTCTGAGAGCACCGGGTACTGAGAGCACTGGGTACTGAGAATACCGCGTACTGAGAGCACTTCCTGGAGAGACCACTGGGTACTGAGAGCACCGGATACAGAGAGCACTGTGTACTGAGAGGACCGCGTACTGACAGCACCGCGTAAGTACAGCACCGCGTACTGAGGGCACCGAGTACTGAGAGCACTGTGTACTCAGAGCACCGCGTACTGAGAGCACTGGGTAATGAGAGCACTGGGTACTGAGAGGAGATTGTACTGGGAGAACTGCGTACTGAGAGTACCGCGTATTGAGTGCACCGCAAAAGGAGAGCATCGCGTACTGAGAGCACTGGGTACGGAGAGCACCGTGTACTGAGAGCACTGGGTAATGAGAGCACTGGGTACCGGGTACTAAAAGCACTGGGTAGTGAGAGCACTGCTTACTGAGAGGACCGGGTACTGAGAGCACCGGGTACTGAGAGCACTGGGTACTGAGAGCACTGGGTACTGAGAGTACCGCGTGCTTAGAGCACCGCGTACAGAGAGCACCGGCTACTGAGAGCACCGGGTACTGAGAGCACTGGGTACTGAGAGCACCGTGTACTGAGAGCAACAGGTACTGAGAGCACAGGGTACTGAGAGCACCGGGTACTGAGAGCAATGGGTACTAAGAGCACCGTGTACTGAGAGCACCGGGTACTGAGAGCAATGGGTACTAAGAGCACCGTGTACTGAGAGCACCGGGTACTGAGAGCAATGGGTACTAAGAGCACCGTGTACTGAGAGCACCACGTACTGAGAGCACCGGGTACTGAGAGCACCGCGTACTGAGGGCACCGGGTGCTGAGAGCACGGTCTACTGAGAGTACTGCGTATGGAGAGCACAGGGTACTGAGAGCAGCAGGTAAGGAGAGCACCGCTTTCTGATAGCACTGGGTACTGAGAGCACCGGGTACTGAGAGCACCGCGTACTGAGAGCACCGGGTACTGAGAGCACCGGGTAATGAGAGCACTGGGTACTGAGAGCACTGTGTACGCAGAGCACCGGGTACTGAGAGCAATGGGTATTAAGAGCACCGGGCACTGAGAGCACCACGTACGGAGAGCAAAGTGCACTGAGAGCACTGGGTACTAAGAGCACCGGGTACTGAGAGCACCGCGTACTGAAAGCACTGGGTACTGAGAGCACCGGGTACTGAGAGGAGATTGTACTGAGATAACTGGGTACTGAGAGCACTGGGTACTGATAGCAGTGGGTACTGAGAGCACCGCCTACTGAGAGCACCACGTACTGGGAGCACCGCGTACCGAGAGCACAGGGTAGTGAGAGCACTGGGTACTGAGAGTACCGGGTACTGAGAGCACCGCGTACTGAGAGTACTGGGTACTGAGAGCACTGTGTACTGAGAGCACCGGGTACTGAGAGCACTGGGTAATGAGAGCACTGGGTACTGGGAGCACCACGTACTGAGATCATCGGGTACTGAGAGCAATGGGTACTAAGAGCACCGTGTACTGAGAGCACTGGTTACTGAGAGCACCGGGTGCTGAGAGCACCGGGTACTGAGTGCAGTAGGTACTGAGAGCACCGGGTACTTAGAGCACTGGGTACTGAGAGCACCGGGTACTGAGAGCACCGGGTACTGAGAGCACTGGGTACTGAGAGCACCGTGTACTGAGAGCACTGGGTACTGAGAGCACCGGTACTGAGAGACGGGTACTGAGAGCAATGGGTACTAAGAGCACCGTGTACTGAGAGCACGGTACTGAGAGCACGGGTCTGAGAGCACCGGGTCTGAGGCATGGTACTGAGAGCACCGGGTACTAGAGCACTGGGTACTGAGAGCACCGGGTACTGAGAGCACCGGGTACTGAGAGCACTGCGTGCAGAGAGCACCGGGTACTGAGAGCACCGGGTACTAAGAGCACTGTGTACTGAGAGTACCGCATACTGAGAGCACCGCATAAGGAGAGCACCGCGTACTGAGAGCACCGGGTACTGAGAGCAATGGGTACTCAGAGCACTGGGTAATGAGAGCACTGGGTAATGAGAGCACTGGGTACTGAGAGGAGATTGTACTGAGAGAACGGGGTACTGAGAGTACCGCGTATTGAGAGCACCACATAAGGAGAGCACCGCGTACTGAGAGCACGACGTACTGAGAGCACCGGGTACTGAGAGCACCGGGTAAGGAGAGCACCGCGTACGGAGAGCACCGGGTACTGAGAGCACTGGGTA
>NW_026901895.1:0-6628 GCF_033783945.1 Neopsephotus bourkii | reverse complement strand
CACGAGGGCCAGGACGGTGAGGAGCAGCCGGACGGCCAGGGACCAGTCCACGGCCATGTCCATCCCGCCCTGCTGCTGGAGCTCGCCCGTATTACAAGTCATTGCCATAAAGTACAGTGAGACAAGAACCTTAGCCCAAGCCCCACACTTGATAAACACTAACACAGCAAATACCGGCTCTAAGTAAGTTACAACATTCTGAAGCTGTGAGATCAAGAGGAACAACTCTGAGATCCAATAAATCAGCATTGTGACGGTCAGATCTGTCGTTATCTCAACCCCTCGTGCCCCACGTTGGGCGCCAAAAAGAACTGTCGTGGTTTAACCCACAGCCAGACAGCTTGTTACCCACTCCCCCTCTTCTTGCGCTCCCCCTACTCCTGGAGGGACGGAGAGGAGAATCAAAAAGAAATGCAACTCCCACGGGTTGAGATAAGAACAGTTTAGTAACTCAGGTATAACACAAATCACTACTGCTACCACCAATAATAGTAATGATAAAAGAAATAACAAGGGAAGAGAATAGAACACCCCATCACCAGGTGACCGATAACTTGCCCCCCCACAGCCCGATCAAGCACCGACTCATACCTCCTCCAACCCTGCAGTCCACCCAGCCGTTCCGGCTAACTCCCCGTTACATCCTGGGCATGACGTGCTGTGGTATGGAATACCTCTTTGGTCAGTTTGGGTCAGGTGTCCTGTCTCTGCTTCCTCCCGGCTCCCCTCCTCCCTGGCAGAGCATGAGGCCCAAAAAGTCCTTGGCCAAACCAAAACATCATTGTTTTTCAGCTCTGTTCCCAGCTGAAAGTCAAAACACAGCACTGCACCAGCTACCAAGAAAGAGAAAAATGACTGCCACTGCTAAACCCAGGACATTATTCTAGACTGTGTATGTTGCTCAGTTCTGTGAGAGTGATATTTGCCCTGGATGAGTTTGCGCTATTGAACTTAATACCACAAACAGCTGATTAAGACTAATTGCCTTAGATATTTCCTTAGCTACATAAAACTCAGAATATAATATTCCTGCTGAAAGTAGCATTGTCTTTTTTTTTTTTCTTTCCATGTTGATCCACTGTGAAAACTACTAGAAACTAACAAATAATGTCTACCCTAGATTACAGTGTTACTTCTAAGAACTAGGTTTATTGATAAATGGAAAAGAAAAACCCAAACAATTTTACCAGGGCTTTGAAAATCATGTACTTTTCTGACTCCTTTTTACTTTCTTCTAACACAGTAATGATTTAGGTAAATTAAAGCTCTTCTGAAGGACAACTGAAACCAACTGAATTCTTTTGCTGTGCCTCTGATATACTGTTATGCCTCGCAGTTTATAATAGTTTAATTTCTAGATATTATGGTTTCTACCTATAAGCATTCCATATGTTTGGTACAGAGTCTTGCATCAAACCTATTCTGATAGATGAATGTTGAGCTGTGAAATCTGAGAAAATGAATTCAAATAACTTTGAAAATCTCCATTTCAAAAATAATATATAGCTCCTTTGTACTGTTTTTGAGACAGAAGGTAAAATATGTGGGACGGGAAGGTGAATATCCTGAGATTAGTTTAGGGTGCTGTGAAAGAGGCTGATAATGAAAAAAAAAGAAAAAAGAAAAAAAAAAGTGGGTTATATATATTTAATAGCATTTCTAAATAACTGAAATGCTGAGATGATTAAAAAAAAAAATACACAGTATTTCTATATACCTGAGTTCAGCAAAATGGGAGTCCTGGGTTCAGCAGTAGCAGTCATTTTTCTCCTTCTTTAGTAGCTGGTGCAGTGCTGTGGTTTTGACTTTTGGCCTGGGAACAACGCTGATAACACCGATAGTTTTTGTTGTTGCTAAGTAATGTTTACCCTGACCAAGGACTTTGTGAGTCTCATGCTTTGCCAGTGAGGAGGGGAGGTCGGGAGGAAGCAGAGACAGGACACCTGACCCAAACTGACCAAAGAAGTATTCCATACCACAGCATGTCATGCTCAGGATGTAACGAAGAGTTACCCAGAAGGGATAGAGGGCTACAGGGTTGGATGAGGTATCAGTCAGTGCTTGTTTGGGCTTGGGGCGTGAGTTATCAGTTAGCTGGTGCTGAGGTGTTGTATTTTCTTCCCTTGTTATTTCATTTA
Organism: Neopsephotus bourkii; assembly: GCF_033783945.1. Taxonomy (NCBI): domain Eukaryota; kingdom Metazoa; phylum Chordata; class Aves; order Psittaciformes; family Psittacidae; genus Neopsephotus; species Neopsephotus bourkii. Next base: position 4,490 of record NW_026901895.1, on the reverse strand, counting down.
TCATTATTGTTATTGGTGGTAGCAGTAGTGATTTGTGTTATACCTTAGTTACTAAACTAAGTTACTAAAATAAGATAAGCCTCAACCCGTGGGAGTTGCATTCTTTTTGATTCTCCACTCCATCCCTCTGGGAGTAGGGGGAGGACAAGAAGGGGGCGAGTTAGTGAACGAGCTGTCTGGCAGGGGTTAAACCACAACAATGGCTAATGAAATATCCATGGGGCATATAAGTATTCTTTGAAGTACTATTTAGTGATCCCCCCCCCCCCATTAATGTTCTGATGTGTGGAATATAATGGAAAATTTTCTTTTGCTTAAACCAACAGACATAGATCATGACAAATGTCATGACTTTGGCCGGGGGGAATAGCAGTAAATAAATGTATATTTAATAGTGGGAAATATTGTATATTACCAGCCTACTTATACACAACTCTTTTTTTTTTTATTTATAAAGTCAACTAAATAAATCAACGTTGATATATATACGTACTTTATGTACTTGAGAGTGCCTATATGCAATTTTTATTTGTATAGTACGCACAGAGACACATGTATGTATTTATATATATATTTGTATATAGCCATTTTTCCCTGGTATTTTGATTATTCTAATCTCCATCAACTTTACGTCAGACTAATTTCACTGATGTCAGTAGTCACTTCTTGTTTATACACTGCCATTAGCAGGAAAACCCATATTTTTACAATAAGACAAGATTTAAGTGTATGAAAGACTCAGGACTTCACAGTCCTGATTTTAGGCTTATAATAATAAGAGTTTAATTTTCAAAATGCACCAAATGAATGTTAAGTATTTTTTTATTCTTAGGACTGAAAAACCTTGGTTATCCTCCAGCTTCTCAGGATTGTTCACCTTGTTGTACAGCTCAGTCTTTATGTTATTACTTGTGCAGTGATGATTTATAGCATTTGAGAACTTGTTCAATTTTTACTTCTCTTTTCTGTGAAGTGATGGCAACCAACACTTCAAAATAGAAATGCTGTAATTGTGTCAAGAATCCACTGGCCAAAATAAATGTCTATAACTTCAAATATTTTTGTTTGTCTAAAAAAATTCCTTCTTTTTTGGCTAAATTGTATTTTTATGTCAAAATTCAGATTTGAATTATTTAGCAAAATGTAATTAATAGTTAAATTGGCAATATTCATGGATCTTCATTGCTACTTCTAGCTAAGTGTTCAGCAATCATATTGTATTCTAAATGTAAACCTTTTGTCTCCCAAAACAGGATATGAACAAGCTCTTTATTTAATTCTAATCACTTTCCTACACTTGGACATAATATTAGTTCTACCTTCAGGCTATCAGAAAAAACTACTTTCATACATCTTTTCTTGCAGACATTAGACTGCCTAAAGCAAAGCATTACTGGCAAAGCAATAACAAGGAGGTACTTATAGGTGTTTACTGAAACAATCTAAGGAAGATGAAAATGTGCAGTAGTAATATTAACAAAAGCAAGTAAAGGAAAAAAATCCACAGTGATTCATAAGTATGAATTTTATGTCTATTACACATTTATAGAATCATAGAATAATAGAGTAGTTAGGGTTGGAAAGGACCTTAAGATCATTAAGTTCCAACCCCCCTGCCATGGGAAGGGACACCTCACACTAAACCATATCACCCAAGGCCTCGTCCAACCTGGTCTTGAACACTGTCAAAGGTGGAGCATTCACAACCTCCCTGGGCAACCTATTCCAGTGCCTCACCACCCTAACAGGAAGAATTTCCTCCTTATATCTAATCTAAACTTCCTTTGTTTAACATGCTACCCCTTGTCCTATCACTACATATCACTACACTAAATGCAAAATTATCTGCTGCTGTTGATAAAACATCTGACATTAGAAATACTTTTCCTGCTCACAGCACCGTAGCACTGGAACAGACAACCTCTATATTTTAAACAGCAGTCACACTGTTCTGGAGAGATCTCTTCAGAAGGCCACAGTGTTAGTGTGGGTGTTGCAGTAGGAATCATGTCAGGAGAGCATATTTCCTAATTAGCAGCTTTTTTTTTTTTTTTCCGTTCTGAAAACACTCCCATCTATCTATCTATTTTAAGTATCCACCGACTTCGTTTCCTCAGCCTCACTGGACAGAAAATAGTTATATGTGATTCAAAATTAAATTGCCTGAAAAGCTCAGACATTTTATTAAGCTCTTAGAAGTGCTTTTCTATTAATTTATTCTACTTAAAAAGAAAACATAAAACATTTCTTGATTTATCATGGAAAGAGGAATTTATTTTAGTTAATTTTCTTGTTTAGCTTACCTAGTAAATGTATAATAAATGTGATGCCTGGAAATGCACTAACCATGTAGAGATGCCTAAGTTACACAGCAGATGTTAAAAAAAAAAAAGGAAAAAAAATCTTGAAATTTCATCCTCAGCCTGACAGACAGTGAAACTGATGCTAAGATCACCAAATCTTTTTCTTAGGGGGTGAGGGAAGAGAGAGTTCAGTGTTCCTTCTGATGCTGATAACTAGTAATTAAAGAAAGCTATGTGAACACTCCCCTTCCCATGGGGATGCAAGTAAATGACTGAACATTAGTTTAGGCGGAGTTTTGAGTACGTCATTTATTTATGAATACATTAATTCATGAGAATGTGGAGGTTGTATGGGAATTAGGGATTTTTATTCGTTTCTTGGAAATTATTTAGTTTAATAATCTTAGCCAGCTGGTGATTAAAACAGTCTGAAACACAATTGTTTTCTGGGGTATTTTTTTGCTTACATGTACCTCTGAGCCAAATGTGAGGTACTGACATCAGTCTGTCATAATACACCTGTTTGTGATGATTTAGAAAACTTGTTGAAAATGTTCTAGACTAGAATTTACCCCAAGTAAACCTCAAAAAAAGTAGGTCATTTATCTAAAATTTATTTGAATAAAAATTGAAAGTGTAAATAAGTGACAAGTCCAGAAATCTATGAAAGTGTAACTATATGAAAAACAGCAAAGAAAGAAAAAAGTATAAATTAAAAAACAAAACAAAACAATTAAGCGCTAAGAAAAAGAATGTTGGGGGGTTTTAGAATTTATTTTTTTTTTAGTATAAGATTAATGTATAATATACTTTTGTTACTTGGCTTTGATCTTTAAATAAATAACAAACCAAGAGGCTGAAGTTCTATAAAGGTAGGGTAGAAAAGCTAAAGTATCATTCATGCTGCTTCTGAGTTTATACTGTATTTTTTGATATTTAGAAGAAATATGTTATTACTTTTAAACACATATGGAAGACACTGAGTCCTGTTTCCTTTTTTTTTTGGTTTGTTTTGTTTGTGTGTGACTGTCAGATCAAATAGTTGGCAACTCATTCTAGATTGACTCCAAAACTAGAGTTAACTGAAAGAAAACAGTTGCTGAAAACAATTCTTTAGTAATGAAAAAAACAAGAAACAAGCAGTCCTAAAAATAAAATTTAAATTCAGAAACTGCTTCACTCAGCTTGGTGTCATCTGCAAATAGCTGAGGGTGCACTCAATCCCACAAATACGTTAAGTAATACTTGTCCAGAGACACTGCTCATCACTGGCCTCCACACAGACACAGAGCCATTAACCACAACTCCTTAGGTGCAATCATCCAGCCAATTCCTTATCCACCAAGTAGTCCACCCATCAAATCCACAAATGTCACAAGTTGAACAACAGCCCTGCCCCACCTACAGACTGCAAAGGAGGGATAAGCTTGCTTCCAACCCTGATGTGACTTACTGTCGTGGTTTAACCAATGCCAGACAGCTTGTTACCCACTCCCCCCCTTCTTGCCCTCCCCCTACTCCTGGGGGAACGGAGAGGAGAACCAAAAAGAATGCAACTCCCACGGGTTGAGATAAGTACAGTTTAGTAACTAAGTTATAACACAAATCACTACTGCTACCACCAATAATAGTAATGATAAAGGAAATAACAAGGGAAGAGAATACACCACCTCATCACCAGCCGACCGATAACTCGCACCCCCAGCACGACCAAGCACCGACCGATATCTCCTCCAACCCTGCAGTCCACTCTAGCCCTTCCGGGTAACTCCCAGTTACATCCTGGGCATGACGTGCTGTGGTATGGAATACCTCTTTGGTCAGTTTGGGTCAGGTGTCCTGTCTCTGCTTCCTCCCGGCTTCCCCTCCTCCCTGGCAGAGCATGAGACTCACAAAGTCCTTGGCCAAACCAAAACATCATTTTTATCAGCTTTGTTCCCAGCCCGAAAGTCAAAACACAGCACTGCACCAGCTACCAAGAAGGAGAAAAAAATGACTGCTGCTGCTAAACCCAGGACATTATCCACCCCTTATTCCATACCATTCACATCATGCTCAGATCCTACATTTTCAATATACCATCACTCTGATCTCAGTGCACTTCTATCTTAGTGCATAGACTAGTCCCTATAAAGCTGCTGAGTCCATCTGGTCCATGATGTCAGGCTCCATCTCTTGTAACAGTCT
>NW_026901893.1:0-65583 GCF_033783945.1 Neopsephotus bourkii | reverse complement strand
AAAACGCCCCCAAAACACCCCAAAAGCACCCGAGAAACAGCCAAAAACACCCAAAAACACCCCAAAAACACCCCAAAACCACCCGAAACACCCCCAAAACAGCTAAAAACACCCCAAAAACACACCAAAACCAGCCCAAAACACCCCAAAAACAGCTAAAAACACCCCAAAAACACCCCAAAACCACCCAAAAACCCCAAAACCACCCAAAAACCACCCCAAAACCACCCCAAAACCACCCGAAACACCCCAAAAACAGCTAAAAACACCCCCAAAACACACCAAAAACACCCCAAAACCACCCCCAAAACACCCCAAAACCACCTTGTCCTGCTTCTCCTATGGGATACAGGGTCACAGCCCCAAAACAGGCCAAAAACACCCCAAAAACACCCCAAAAACACCAAAAACACCAAAAACACCCCCAAAATACCCCAAAACCACCCCAAAACCACCCCTGCCTCCTAAAACAGCCCCAAAACACCCCAAAAACACCCCAAAAACACCCAAAAACACCCCCAAAACACCCAAAACAGCCAAAAACACCCCAAAACCACCTCCTGCCCCTAAAACAGTGAGAGCCCCAAAACACCCCAAAACACCCCCAAAACGCCTTTAATACACCCAAAACACACAAAAAACACCCCAAAACCACCTTGTTCTGCTTCTCCTATGGAAACAGGGTGAAAGCCCCAAAACAGGCCAAAAACACCCCAAAAACACCCCAAAACCACCTTGTCCTGCTTCTCCTAGGGAAACAGGGTGAGAGCCCCAAAACAGCCAAAACAACACCCTATACCACCCGAAACCCACTTGTCCTGCTTCATCCTATGGGATACAGGGACAGAGCCCCAAAACACCCCATAAAAACCCTTAAAACACCCCAAAACACACCCAAAACAACCCAAAACCACCTTGTTCTGCTTTTATTAAACAGGTGAGAGCCCCAAAACAGGCCAAAAACACCCCAAAAACACCCCAAAACCACCTTGTCCTGCTTCTCCTATGGGATACAGGGTCACAGCCCCAAAACACCCCAAAAACACCGCAAAAACACCCCAAAACCACCCCAAAACCACCTTGTCCTGCCCCTAGATACAGGTGAGAGCCCCAAAACACCCCAAAAACACCCCAAAACACACCAAAAACACCCCCAAACCACCCCAAAACCACCTTGTCCTGCTTCTCCTATGGGAGACAGGCTCACAGCCCCAAAACACCCCAAAAACACCCCAAAAACACCCCAAAACCAGCCAAAAACACCCCAAAAAACACCTTGTCCTGCTTCTCCTATGGGATACAGGGTCACAGCCCCAAAACAGGCCAGAAACACCCCAAAAACACCCCAAAAACACCCAAGAACCAGCCAAAAACACCCAAAAACCACCCCGAAATCACCTTGTCCTGCTTCTCCTATGGGAGACAGGGTCACAGCCCCAAAACACCCCAAAAGCACCCCAAAAACACCCAAGAACCAGCCAAAAACACCCAAAAACCACCCCAAAACCACCCCGAAACCACCTTGTCCTGCTTCTCCTATGGGATACAGGGTGAGAGCCCCAAAACACCCCAAAAACACCCCAAAAACACACCAAAAACACCCCAAAACCACCTTGTCATGCTTCTCCTATGGGATACAGGCTCACAGCCCCAAAACACCCCAAAACCACCCCAAAACCACCCAAGAACCAGCCAAAAACACCCAAAAACCACCCCAAAACCACCCCCAAACCAACCTGAAACCACCTTGTCCTGCTTCTCCTATGGGATACAGACTCACAGCCCCAAAACACCCTAAAACACCCCCAAAACACCCCCACAACACCCCAAAACCACCTTGTCCTGCTTCTCCTATGGGATACAGGCTCACAGCCCCAAAACACCCCAAAAACACCCCAAAACCACCCAAGAACCAGCCAAAACCACCCAAAAACCACCCCAAAACCACCCCAAAACCACCTTGTCCTGCTTCTCCTATGGGATACAGGGTGAGAGCCCCAAAACAGGCCAAAAACACCCCAAAACCAGCCCCAAATCACCCCTAAACCACCTTGTCCTGCTTCTCCTATGGGATACAGGCTCACAGCCCCAAAACAGGCCAAAAACACCCCAAAAACACCCCAAAACCAGCCCAAAATCACCCCAAATCACGCCAAAACACAACCAAAACCACCCCAAAACCACCTTGTCCTGCTTCTCCTATGTGATACAGGGTCAGAGACCCAAAACACCACAAAACAACCCCAAAATAACACAAAGCCATCTTGTCCAGCTTCTACTATGGCATACAGGGTGAAAGCCCCAAAACAGGCCAAAACACCCCCAAAACACCCCAAAATCACAGCAAAAACACCCCAAAACCACCTTGTCCTGCTTTTCCTATGGGATACAGGGTGAGAGCCCCAAAACTGGCCAAAAACACCCCAAAAACACCCCAAAACCACCTTGTCCTGCTTCTCCTATGGGATACAGGGTGAGAGCCCCAAAACAGGCCAAAAACACCCCAAAATCACACCAAAACCACCTTGTCCTGCTTCTCCTATGGGATACAGGGTGAGAGACCCAAAACAGGCCAAAACCACCCCAAAACCACCCCCAAAACACCCCAAAACCACCTTGTCCTGCTTCTCCTATGGGATACAGGGTGAGAGCCCCAAAACAGGCCAAAACCACCCCGAAAACCACCCCAAAAACACCCCAAAACCACCTTGTCCTGCTTCTCCTATGGGATACAGGGTGAGAGCCCCAAAACAGCCCCAAAACAGGCCAAAAACACCCCAAAAACACCCCAAAACCACCCCAAAACCACCTTGTCCTGCTTCTCCTATGGGATACAGGGTGAGAGCCCCAAAACAGGCCAAAAACACCCCAAAACACCCAAAAACACCCCAAAATCACCCCAAAAACACCCCAAAACCACCCCAAAACCACCTTGTCCTGCTTCTCCTATGGGATACAGGGTGAGAGCCCCAAAACACCCCAAAAACACCCCAAAATCACCCCAAAACCACCTTGTCCTGCTTCTCCTATGGGATACAGGGTGAGAGCCCCAAAACAGCCCAAAAACACCCCAAAATCACCCCAAAACCACCTTGTCCTGCTTCTCCTATGGGATACAGGGTCACAGCCCCAAAACACCCCAAAAACACCCCAAAACCACACCAAAAACCCCACAAAAACCACCACGAAAACCACCCCAAAACCACCTTCTCCTGCTTCTCCTATGGGATACAGGGTCAGAGCCCCAAAACAGACCCAAAACAGCAGAAGATCACCCAAAACCACACCAAAAACACCTCAAACCACCCCAAAACCACCTTGTCCTGCTTCTCCTATGTGATACAGGGTCAGAGACCCAAAACAGGCCAAAACCACCCCAAAAACAACCCAAAACACCCCCAAAACCACCTTGTCCTGCTTCTCCTATGGGATACAGGGTGAGAGCCCCAAAACACCCCAAAAACACCCCAAAATCACACCAAAAACACCCCAAAACCACCTTGTCCTGCTTCTCCTATGGGATACAGGGTGAGAGCCCCAAAACAGGCCAGAAACACCCCAAAACCACCCCAAAACCACCTTGTCCTGCTTCTCCTATGGGATACAGGGTGAGAGCCCCAAAACAGGCCAAAAACACCCCAAAAACACCCAAAAACACCCCCAAAACACCCCAAAACCACCTTGTCCTGCTTCTCCTATGGGATACAGGGTCACAGCCCCAAAACAGGCCAAAAACACCCCCAAAACACCCCAAAAACACCCAAAAACCACCCAAAACCACCCCAAAACCACCTTGTCCTGCTTCTCCTATGGGATACAGGGTGAGAGCCCCAAAACAGGCCAAAAACACCCCAAAAACACCCCAAAACCATCCCAAAACAGCCCCAAAACCACCTTGTCCTGCTTCTCCTATGGGATACAGGGTCACAGCCCCAAAACAGGCCAAAAACACCCCCAAAACACCCCAAAACCAGCCAAAAACACCCCAAAACCACCTTGTCCTGCTTCTCCTATGGGATACAGGGTGAGAGCCCCAAAACAGGCCAAAACCACCCCAAAACCACCCCAAAACCACCTTGTCCTGCTTCTCCTATGGGATACAGGGTGAGAGCCCCAAAACAGGCCAAAAACACCCCAAAAACACCCCAAAACCAGCCCAAACCACCCCAAACCCACCTTCTCCTGCTTCTCCTATGGGTGGCACCCAGTGAGGACCCAAATCACCCCAAAATCACCCCAAATCGGTACCTTCTGGAGGTCGCTGTGGAGCTGCTTTAACATGGCCTCGAGCTGCGACACCTTCTCGGGCAGGTCCAAGGCTGTGGGGGGGCTATGGGGGGGGGTCAAAGGTCAATGATGGGGGGGGTCCCCAGCCCCACATGTGGGGGTCCCAGCCCCAGATACAAGGGGGACATGGGGGGGTCCCTGTACCTGATGGGGGGGGCGCCCCCCCGCGGCCTCTCCGGGGGTGGGGGGGGGTCGGGGCTCAGCACCGGCTCCGTGAGGGAGAACAGGGACACGGCCCTTTGCACTGGGGGGGGGGGTAAGTTAGCACCCCAAAACCAGTCCAAACCAGCCCAAAATAGCCCCAAACCAGTCCAAAATGGCCCCAAACCACCCAAAACCAGCCCAAACCAGCCCAAAATAGCCCAAAACCAGTCCACACCAGTCCAAAATAGCCCAAAACCAGCCCAAACCAGCCCAAAATACCCCAAAACCAGTCCAAACCAGCCCAAAGTAGCCCAAACCAGCAAAAACCAGCCCAAAATAGTCCCAAACAGCCCCAAAACGCCTGAAACACCCCCAAAACCAACCCAAACCATCCCAAAACACCCTCAAAACAGCCTGAAACACCCCGAAAACCATCCCAAACCATCCCCAACCATCCTCCAAACAGCTTCAAACACCCCTAAAACAGCTCGGAACACCCCCAAAACCATCCCAAACCACCCCAAAAACAGCCTGAAACACCCCCAAAACCACCCCAACCCCCCCAAAAGAGCCTGAAACACCCCCAAAACCATCCCAACCCCCCCAAAAGACCCCCAAAACCATCCCCGAAACACCTTCAAACACCCCCAAAACCATCCCAAACCAGCCCCAAACCCCTCCCGAACACCCCCAAAAGAGCCTGAAACACCCCCAAAACCACCCCAAACCCCCCCCCCAGCACCCCCAAACCCGTCCCCATGCAGCGGGTGCAGTCTGGGGGGGCTCTGGTACCTTCATAGGCCTTGGCCGCATTGACCAGGCTGGCCCATTCCAGCCCCGCGGCCGTGTCCGGCAGCGGCATCATCCCGGGATCCACGCGGCGCAGGGAGAGCTCCGAGGCCGAGATGGTGCCTGCAGGGACAGGGGAACATTGGCACCCAAAAGCACCCCTAAACCACCCCGAAACAGCCTAAAAACACCCAAAACCACCCCAAAACACCCTAAAACCACCCAAAATCACCCCAAAACACCCTAAAACCACCCAAAATCACCCCAAAACACCCTAAATCAGCTCAAAACACCGTAAACCATCCCAAAACACCCTAAAACCACCCTAAATCATCCCTAAACCACCCCAAAACAGCCTAAAACCACCCAAAACCATCCCTAAACCACCCCAAAACAGCCTAAAAACACCCCAAATCATCCCAAAACCACCCCAAAACAGCCTAAAACCACTCAAAATTATCCCAAAACGATCCCAAAACCATCCCAAAATACCCTAGGAACACCCCAAATCAGCCCAAAACAGCCTAAAAACACCCAAAACCACCCCAAAACACCCTAAAACCACCCAAAACCACCCCAAAACCACCCCAAAACACCCTAAAACCACCCAAAACCATCCCGAAACCACCCTAAAACAGCCTAAAGCCACCCAAAACCATGCCGAAACCACCCCGAAACAGCTTAAAAACACCCCAAACCACCCCAAAACAGCCTAAAAACACCCCAAACCACCCCAAAACAGCCTAAAAATACCCCAAACCATCCCAAAACCACCCCGAAACAGCCTAAAATCACTCAAAATCACCCCAAAACATCCCCAAAACACCCTAAAACCACTCAAAATCACCCCAAAACATCCCCAAAACACCCTAAAACCACTCAAAATCATCCCGAACAGCCCAAAACACCCTAAAACCACCCAAAATTATCCCAAAACACCCTAAAACTGATGCAAACCATCCCTAAACCATCCCAAAACACCCTAAAACCACTCAAAATCATCCCAAAGCAACATAAACCACCCAAAACCATCCCTAAACATCCCCAAAACACCCGAAAACCACTCAAAATCATCCCAAAACACACTAAAACCACCCAAAATCACCCCAAAACACCCTAAAACCACTCAGAATCCCAAAAAACCCTAAAACCGCTCAAAACCATCCCTAAACATCTCCAAAACACCCTAAAACCACCCAAAATCACCCCAAAATATCCCCAAAACAGCCTAAAACCGCTCAAAATCATCCCAAACCCACCCCAAAACACCCTGAAACCACTCAAAATCAACCCAAAACACCCTAAAACCACTCAAAACCATCCCGAAACACCCTAAAACCACTCAAAATCATCCCAAATCACCCTAAAACTGCTCAAAACCATCCCTAAACCATACCAAAACACCCTAAAACCAACCAAAAATCATCCCCAAACCACCCCAAAACACCCTAAAACCATTCAAAATCATCCCAAAGCACCATAAAACCACCCAAAATCATCCCAAAACATCCCCAGAACACTCTAAAACCACTCAAAATCATCCCAAATCACCCTAAAACCGCTCAAAACCATCCCTAAACCATCCCAAAACACCGTAAAACCGCACCAAATCATCCCAAAACCAGCCCAAATCACCGTAAAACCACTCAAAATCATCCCAAAACACCCCCAAAACACTGAAAAAACACTCAAAATCATCCCTAATCACGCTAAAACCGCTCAAAACCATCCCTAAACCATCCCAAAACACCTTAAACCACCCAAAATCATCCCAAAACCACCTCAAAACACCCTAAAACCACCCCAAATCACCCCAAAACCACCTTAAAACACCCCAAAACCACCCTAAAGCCAACCTCAGCACCCCAAAACTACCCCAAAACATCCCAAAACCACCCCAAAGCACCCCAAAACCAATCCCAGAACCCTAAACCCACCCAAAACCACCCCAAAACTGACCTCAGCATCCCAAAATACCCTAAACCCACCCAAAACCATCCCCAAAACTGACCTCAGCATCCCAAAATACCCTAAAACCAACCTCAGCACCCCAAAATCACCCCAAACCCATCAGTTTCCTGTTTCCATGGGCAGTTTCCTACTCCCAATTCCCAGTTTATCCCATTAGGAAAACTGAACCATAGACAAGGTGACGGCACTGATGTGGATGCAGCAACAGGGGCCCTTGGGATAACCCTTAGGGATAATGACTGCAATGTGGGGTGTGGGACAGCAACTTTGGGGTCACTCTTGGGAAGCTGAGGCCATCCCATAGCACCCGGAGACAAGGAGCTTCCCAGCTCCAGGAGTGAATCCCAAGCCCAGATCCCCTTTGGAAAGGGGTTTCCAAGCCCATGGATGGTTCATGGAGACCCAACTGGAACCTCCACCATTCCAGGAGCATGGAAGAGCCAAGGAGGACACTCAAGGGATGGACCCAGAGCTCAGCACTGGGAATCCATCCCACCTGGAGCAGCTCATGGAGCTCAACCAGCTCCTGCTCCTGGGGCAATCCCAAGGGCAAGGAGAAGGGATGGAGCAGCCCCGAGGAGAAGGATTTGGGATGCTGGGGGAGGAGAAGCCCAATGGGAGCCACCAAGAGCCCACTGTGTCCTATGGGAGCTTCCCACTGTGTCCTATGGGAGCTTCCCACTGTGTCCTATGGGAGCTCCCCACTGTGTCCTATGGGAGCTCCCCACTGTGTCCTATGGGAGCTCCCCACTGTGTCCTATGGGAGCTCCCCACTGTGTCCTATGGGAGCTTCCCACTGTGTCCTATGGGAGCTCCCCACTGTGTCCTATGGGAGCTCCCCACTGTGTCCTATGGGAGCTCCCCACTGTGTCCTATGGGAGCTCCCCACTGTGTCCTATGGGAGCTCCCCACTGTGTCCTATGGGAGCTTCCCACTGTGTCCTATGGGAGCTCCCCACTGTGTCCTATGGGAGCTCCCCACTGTGTCCTATGGGAGCTCCCCACTGTATCCTATGGGAGCTCCCCATTGTGTCCTATGGGAGCAGCAGGGCCAAGAGGAGACCCTGCTGGAGCACAGGGGCCAGTTCTGAGCTTCCCAACATCAGGAGACCTGGAGCGGGGCTTTGGACATGGGATGGATGGGATGGGATGAGGAGATGATGGAAGAGCTGGATGGGCTCTTGGGATGAAGCTGTTCCCTATGAGGATGGGTTGGATGGAGCAGGTTGGGATGCTCCATCCCTGGCTGTATCCAAGGAGCAGCCTGCCCTATGGACGGTGTCCCTGTGGGTTGGACCTGGATGATTCCAGCTCCTTCCCATCCCAACCCATCCCATGATTCCAGCACTCACCCTTCTTGTCGTGGAGCCCCCCGTTGGTGGTGGCTGGGTGCTGGCGGCGGTTGGGCAGGGTGCTGGAGGGGTACGTGCTGCCAAAGCCCCCCTCTGGTTCCAGTACTGGGCTCCCACTGGTGTAAGTGGGGTCCCGGCGCCCACCACAGAGGCTTTCATCTGATAGGGTCCTCTGGAGCCCCTTGGGGGGGGTCTGGGGGGGAAAAGAGGGGGTGAGCATCTGGTTGTGGTTGAACCCCTGTTGGTCATGGTTGGACCCCATTGGTCAGGGTTGGACCTCCACTGGTTGTGGTTGAACCCCCATTGGTTGTGTTTGGACCCCCATTGGTCGTGGTTGGACCCTACTGGTCATGGTTGAACCATCCCATGTCATGGTTGGACCCCAATGGTCACAGTTGAACCATCCTATGTCATGGTTGGACCCCATTGGTCATGGTTGGGCCTCCATTGGTCATGGTTGAACCATCCCCGGTCATGGTTGGACCCCCATTGGTCACGGTTGGACCCCCATTGGTCATGGTTGGGCCTCCACTGGTCATGGTTAGACCCCCATTGGTCATGGTTGGGCCTCCACTGGTCATGGTTGAACCATTCCTGGTCATGGTTGGACCCCACTGGTCATGGTTGGACCCCCATTGGTCATGGTTGGGCCTCCACTGGTCATGGTTGGACCCCCATTGGTCATGGTTGGACCCCCATTAGTCATGGTTGGACCTCCACTGGTCATGGTTGAACCCCCATTGGTCATGGTTGGAACCCATTGGTCATGGTTGAACCATCCCTGGTCATGGTTGGACCCCATTGGTCATGGTTGGACCCCCATTGGTCATGGTTGGACCCCAACTGGTCATGATTGGACCCTCATTGGTCACGGTTGCAGCCCCATTGGTCATGGTTGAACCATCCCTGGTCATGGTTGGACCCCCACTGGTCATGGTTGAACCATCCCTGGTCATGATTGGACCCCATTGGTCATGGTTGGACCCCCACTGGTCATGATTGGACCCTCATTGGTCACGGCTGCACCCCCATTGGTCATGGTTGAACCCCCTTAGGTTATGGTTGGACCCCACTGGTCATGGTTGAACCATTCCTGGTCATGGTTGAACCCCCACTGGTCATGGTTGGACCCCCACTGGTCATGGTTGAACCATCCCTGGTCATGATTGGACCCCCATTGGTCACGGTTGCACCCCCATTGGTCATGGTTGAACCCCCTTAGGTTATGGTTGGACCCCACTGGTCATGGTTGAACCATCCCTGGTAATGGTTGAACCATCCCTGGTCATGGTTGTACCCCCATTGGTCATGGTTGAACCATCCCTGGTCATGACTGGACCCTCACTGGTCACACTTGCACCCCCATTGGTCATGGTTGCACCCCCATTGGTCATGGTTGCACCCCCTTAGGTCATGGTTGCCCCCCCTGGCCATGGCATTCCCGGCTCACCGGGGCGCGCTCCGGCTCCGGGCTGGTGGTGTCCATGATGATGAGCTTCTTGAGGTCATCCTCGATGGTGGACTTGTAGCTCCTACGGGGGGAGCGCAGGTCCCGCAGCGATGCCCGCAGCCGGGGCTGCCCAAAGACGTTCTTGGGGGTGGCCTCCACCTGCCTGGGGGGACACACGGAGATGGGACCCCCCCTGGACCCCAACATCACCCATCATCAACACCCCAACATTATCATCCCCATCATCATCATCCCCATCATCACCCCCATCCTCACCCCATCAACATCAACCCAACATCACCCCATCAACACCCCAACATCATCATCCCCATCATCATCATCATCCCAACATCACCTCAACATCACCCCAATATCATCCCCATCATCACCATCATCATCCCAACATCACCTCAACATCAACCCAACATCACCCTATCATCACCCCAATATCATCCCCAACATCATCATCCCCATCATCATCAACCCAACATCACCCCATCAACACCATCATCCCCATCATCATCATCATCCCAACATCACCTCAACATCACCCCAATATCATCCCCAACATCATCATCCCAACATCACCCCATCATCATCAACCCAACATCACCCCATCATCATCACCCCAACATCATCATCCCCATCATCATCATCATCCCAGCATCACCTCAACATCACCCCAATATCATCCCCAACATCATCATCCCCATCATCACCCCATCATCATCAACCCAACATCACCCCATCATCATCACCCCAACATCATCATCCCCATCATCATCATCATCCCAGCATCACCTCAACATCACCCCAATATCATCCCCAACATCATCATCCCCATCATCACCCCATCATCATCAACCCAACATCACCCCATCAACACCCCAACATCATCATCCCCATCATCATCATCATCCCAACATCACCTCAACATCACCCCAATATCATCCCCAACATCATCATCCCCATCATCACCCCATCATCATCAACCCAACATCACCCCATCATCATCACCCCAACATCATCATCCATCATCATCATCATCCCAGCATCACCTCAACATCACCCCAATATCATCCCCAACATCATCATCCCCATCATCACCCCATCATCATCAACCCAACATCACCCCATCAACACCCCAACATCATCATCCCCATCATCATCATCCCAACATCACCTCAAGATCACCCCAATATCATCCCCAACATCATCATCCCCATCATCACCCCATCATCATCACCCAACATCACCATCATCACCCCCATCATATCACCCCACATCACCTCAACATCACCCCATACACCCCATCATCATCATCATCCCAACATCACCTCAACATCAACCCAACATCACCCTATCATCACCCCAGTATCATCCCCAACATCATCATCCCCATCATCATCATCCCAACATCACCTCAAGATCACCCCAATATCATCCCCATCATCATCCCAACATCATCTCAACATCAACCCAACATCACCCTATCATCACCCCAGTATCATCCCCAACATCATCATCCCCATCATCAACCCCAAAATCACCCATCATCACCCCATCATCATCATCCCAACACCAACCCAACATCACCCTATCATCACCCCAGTATCATCCCCAACATCACCCCCAATATCACCCGTCATCATCGCCCCAACAGCATCAACATCACCCCATCATCATCCCAACATCATCATCACCCCCAAAATCACCCATCACCATTATTCCAACATCACCCCAACATCATCACCCCAACATCACCAACCCATCACCTCAACAGGCCTCCACCTGCCTTGGGACCATGGATGGGGGGAAAACATGGAGGTGGGACCCCCCCTTGAGCTCCAACATCACCCCAAATCACCCCATCATCGTCATCCCCATCATCACCCAACATCATCACCCCATCACCTCCTTTTGTGGTCCTACCCCCCCCCAGCACCTACTATTGGGTCCTGCACCCCCCATCACCCACTTTTACAGGTCCTACCCCCCCCCCAGCACCCACTTTTGGGGCTCAGGCTTCTCCTCAGCCCTTTTCCAACCCGTGGCTTTATTCCTGACCGGCTGCTTGGAAAAGAAGGATTTGGGGATGGAAGCTGAGAGCTGGGGTCCCCCCCGGGGGGCTTCAGTTTGGGGGGTACCATAGCCAGGGTACCCCATCCGCGGGTTGGAGCTATGAGGAAGAGGATGGAATCTCATGGTTAGGATGGGGATGTGGGTACATCCCCCCCCCCCATGATGACGGGGGGGGGGAATATGGGGGGACACACACCTTTATTTGGGGGGGCTCACCTGGGCTGTGGGGGGGTCCCTGCTTTGTGCCTGTAGCTTGTGCTGGGGGGTGATGGGTCCCCCTTGGTGGTGCTGGTGGTGGTGGTGGTGGCATCATCCCCTGGAGCCTGTATGGCTTTGGGGCCCTTATCCCTTTGGGATAGGGGGCGGGGGGGTTTGGGGGTGTCGATGCCGCTGTCGTTGGAGCTCCCTTTGGGGAAAGGATCTGGGAATTCGGCGCCGTCGTTCCCATCGGGAATGTCGAACCAGCGCTCCTCACTGGACGCGGTGCTGGAGAGCGTGGTGGTGCTGGAATGGCTGGAGTACGGTGCCTCACCCTATGGGACACCCCCATAGCATCACCTTGGCGTTCCCTACACCCCCACTTTGGGATCATCCCAGTGCCTCACCTTGGAATGCCGCTTGGGAGAATCCATCCCAGTTGGCTCCTGTTTGCTGCTTCTCCTCCCTGTTGCCAAGCGGGGTTGTGCTGGGACGTGCCACAGGGGCTCTGCAATGAGACCCCATTGTGTTGGTGTCACCATAGGTGCCACGGTGGCCACTGGGGGGGGGACACTGGGGTCACCGTACCCGGGTTGTGCCGCTCCATGGTGCTCTCGTGGCTGCTGACCCCCCCCGATGAGGAGTCGCCGTCGGGTGCCTCCGACGCTGCCACAAACCTGCAATGGGAATGGGGTTAAACCACCCCAAAACGGTGCCCTATGGGACACAAGGGGGGGTCCCCATGGTGTCACCCACCTCTCTGGGGATGGTTTATAGCGGGTGAAGGTGCTGCTTGGGGTGGAGAAGCTGCCCGATGGCTGCCGGTACGGCTGGGACCGCTCCGATGGGGATGAGGAGGAGGGATGCGGTGTCTCTGGGAAGCTCAGCGGCCTGGCTCCATGGATCCATGTGGGAAAAGGCAGGGAAGCAGGGAATGGGTTGGGGTGGGAAGGACCTTAAGAGCTCCCAGTTCCAGCTCCCTGGAATGTCCCTTATGAGGACACTGGATGCAGGATCCAAGTGGACCTGGTCATGGTCCTATTGATGCAGCCTTGGGATGCAACGAGGATGAGCAGGGGTTGGAGCATCTCCCATAGGCTGAGAACGTTGGGGCTGGAGGACAGAAGCTGCATGGAGACCTTCAGACCTCCAGGGCCTGAAAGGGGTTACAAGGATGCTGGAGGGGGGCCATCATCAGGGATTGGGGGGATAGGACAAGGGGTGATGGGTTCCAACTGGAACAGGGAAGTTCAGGCTGGAGATAAGGAAGTGAGGGTGGTGGGACACTGGGATGGGGTGAATGGAGAAGTGGTGAATGGCCCATCCCTGGCAGTGTTGGAGGGGACTTGGGTGACCTGGTCCAGTGTGAGGTGTCCCTGCCCATGGCAGGGGTTGGAGGTGGATGGGTTGAAGGTCATTTCCAACCCAAGCCATTCTGTGACTCTATGAGGGGTTGGTGGTGGTGGTGTCATGGTGATGGTGTCATGTCAATGGTGCCATGGTGGTGCTGACATGGTGATGGCGTCATGGTGGTGGTGCCATGGTGGTGGTGTCATGGTGACGGTGCTATGCTGATGTTACCATGGTGATGGTGTCAATGATGATTGTGTCATGGTGTTGCTGCCCTGGTGATGGTGCTATGGCAATATTGTCATGGTGATGGTGTCATGGTGGTGGTGTCATGGTGGTGCTGCCATGGTGATGGTGTCATGTCAGTGGTGCCATGGTGGTGCTGTCATGGTGATGGTGTCATGGTGATGGTATCATGTCAATGGTGCCATGGTGGTGCTGTCATGGTGATGGTGTCATGGTGCTTATGCCATGGTGGTGCTGTCATGGTGATGGTGCTATGGTGATGTTACCATGGTGATGGTGTCATGATTGTGTCATGGTGTTGCTGCCATGGTGATGGTGCTATGGCAGTATTATCATGGTGATGGTGCCATGGTGGTGGTGCCATGATGATTGTGTCATGGTGTTGCTGCCATGGTGATGGTGCTATGGCAGTATTATCATGGTGGTGCTGCCATGGTGATGGTGCCATGGTGGTGGTGTCATGGTGGTGGTGTCATGGTGATGGTGTCATGATGATTGTGTCATGGTGTTGCTGCCATGGTGATGGTGCCATGGTGATGGTGTCATGGCAATGGTGCCATGGTGGTGCTGTCATGGTGATGGCATCATGGTGATGGTGCCATGGTGGTGGTGCCATGATGATTGTGTCGTGGTGTTGCTGCCATGGTGATGGTGCTATGGCAGTATTATCATGGTGGTGCTGCCATGGTGATGGTGCCATGGTGGTGGTGTCATGGTGGTGGTGTCATGGTGATGGTGTCATGATGATTGTGTCATGGTGTTGCTGCCATGGTGATGGTGCCATGGTGATGGTGTCATGGCAATGGTGCCATGGTGGTGCTGTCATGGTGATGGCATCATGGTGATGGTGCCATGGTGGTGGTGCCATGATGATTGTGTCGTGGTGTTGCTGCCATGGTGATGGTGTCATGGCGGTGGTGCTATGGCGATGTTATCATGGTGATGGTGCCACAGCGATGGTGCCACGCTGTGGGTGCTGCTGTCACTCACCTCTTGCCGTGGGGCGGCAGCACCGCCTGCTTGCCGGGGCGGCCGTGGGGCGCTGTGGGGCCGATGCTGGTGCTGTGGGAGGCCGAGGAGCTCCATTGCCAGGCGGCGCTGCTGCGGTACGGGGGGCGCACAGGGCAGCCCCCCCGCTCCGGCTCCTCCCTGGGCTCTGCGCTGCCCAGGGACACGCACTCGGACCAGCCCCTGCCAAGCACAGGGAGTGGGGCTCAGGGCAGGGAGCTGGTGGCAAGAGGCACTTATGGGGCACGGAGCCATGGGGGTCAGCACTTATGGGGCACGGAGCCATGGGGATCAGCACTTATGGGGCACGGAGCCATGGGGATCAGCACTTATGGGGCATGGAGCCATGGGGATCAGCACTGATGGGGCACGGAGCCATGGGGATCAGCACTTATGGGGCACGGAGCCATGGGGGTCAGCACTTATGGGGCAGGGAGCCATGGAGATCAGCACTGATGGGGCATGGAGCCATGGGGGTCAGCACTGATGGGGCACGGAGCCATGGGGGTCAGCACTTACGGGGCACCCATGGGCTCCATGGTGGACCATCGCCAACCTAACTGGGACACATGGCCTCCATGGAGGACCATTGCCAATTTAACTGGGAGATATGGGCTCCATGGAGGACCATCATCAACCTAACTGGGAGACATGGGCTCCATGGAGGACCATCATCAACCTAACTGGGAGACATGGGCTCCATGGAGGACCATCGCCAACCTAACTGGGAGACATGGGCTCCATGGAGGACCATCACCAACCTAACTGGGAGACATGGGCTCCATGGAGGACCATCGCCAACCTAACTGGGAGACATGGGCTCCATGGAGGACCATCATCAACCTAACTGGGAGCATGGGCTCCATGGAGGACCATCGCCAACCTAACTGGGAGACATGGGCTCCATGGAGGACCATCATCAACCTAACTGGGAGACATGGGCTCCATGGAGGACCATCGCCAACCTAACTGGGAGACATGGGCTCCATGGAGGACCATCATCAACCTAACTGGGAGACATGGGCTCCATGGAGGACCATCGCCAACCTAACTGGGAGACATGGGCTCCATGGAGGACCATCATCAACCTAACTGGGAGACATGGGCTCCATGGAGGACCATCGCCAACCTAACTGGGAGACATGGGCTCCATGGAGGACCATCATCAACCTAACTGGGAGACATGGGCTCCATGGAGGACCATCGCCAACCTAACTGGGAGACATGGGCTCCATGGAGGACCATCATCAACCTAACTGGGAGACATGGGCTCCATGGAGGACCATCGCCAACCTAACTGGGAGACATGGGCTCCATGGAGGACCATCATCAACCTAACTGGGAGACATGGGCTCCATGGAGGACCATCGCCAACCTAACTGGGAGACATGGGCTCCATGGAGGACCATCATCAACCTAACTGGGAGACATGGGCTCCATGGAGGACCATCGCCAACCTAACTGGGAGACATGGGCTCCATGGAGGACCATCATCAACCTAACTGGGAGACATGGGCTCCATGGAGGACCATCACCAACCTAACTGGGAGACATGGGCTCCATGGAGGACCATCATCAACCTAACTGGGAGACATGGGCTCCATGGAGGACCATCACCAACCTAACTGGGAGACATGGGCTCCATGGAGGACCATCATCAACCTAACTGGGAGACATGGGCTCCATGGAGGACCATCACCAACCTAACTGGGAGACATGGGCTCCATGGAGGACCATCACCAACCTAACTGGGAGACATGGGCTCCATGGAGGACCATCACCAACCTAACTGGGAGACATGGGCTCCATGGAGGACCATCACCAACCTAACTGGGAGACATGGGCTCCATGGAGGACCATCACCAACCTAACTGGGAGACATGGGCTCCATGGAGGACCATCGCCAACCTAACTGGGAGACATGGGCTCCATGGAGGACCATCATCAACCTAACTGGGAGACATGGGCTCCATGGAGGACCATCATCAACCTAACTGGGAGACATGGGCTCCATGGAGGACCATCACCAACCTAACTGGAAGACATGGGCTCCATGGAGGACCATCATCAATGTAACTGGGAGATATGGGGTCACTGGAGGACCATCACCAACCTAACTGGAAGACATGGCCTCCATGAAGGACCATCGCCAACCTAACTGGGAGACATGGCCTCCATGAAGGACCATCGCCAACCTAACTGGGAGATATGCCCTCCATGGAGGCCCACCCCCATCACCTACCTCCGCGGAGCCCCATCCTCATGGGGTGGCACGATGACCACCTTGACGGTGACGGAGGTGCGGAGCAGGTCGATCATCTGGTCGTGGTTGAGGGTGACCACGGCCACCTTGCAGATCTCCACCAGGCGGCTGCCCTGCCGCAGGCCCGCTTGCCAGGCGAAGCCGTAGTCCTCCACCTCGGCCACGGTGCCATCGTACTTGACGTGGAAGCCCAGTTGGCCCAGTCCGTTCCTCCTCAGGGTCATGTCCACCGTCTCGCAGCCGTCCGTCATCACCTTGGTAAAGGGGAAAGGAAGGGGTTGGAGGCCTAAAAGCAGCTCCTGGTGGTGCTCCTGGATCCCCATCCCAACAGGAGCCAGGTTTAGGGCTTGGAATGGAGGTGGAGATGATCCAGTTCCATAGGGAGGGATGTGTTCCATAGGGGACACTGGTACAAACAGGGCTTGGGCACAGGCAGGGATGGAGCAGTCAAAGCATCTTCATTCAAGACATTCCCAGTCCCACCACCCTCACAGGGAAGAGCTTCCTTATGGGAGTGATGGGAAGTTCAGCTTGGATATAAGGAAGAACTTCCATATATCCAGTCTGAATTTCCCCTGTTCCAGTGTCCCATCACCCTCACAGGGAAGAACTTCCCTATATCCAACCTCAACTTCCCACCACTCTCATAAGGAAGAACTTCCTTATATCCAACCTCAACTTCCCATCACCCTCATAAGGAAGAACTTCCTTATATCCAACCTCAACTTCCCATCACCCCCATAAGGAAGAACTTCCTTATATCCAACCTCAACTTCCCATCACCCCCATAAGGAAGAACTTCCTTATATCCAACCTCAACTTCCCATCACCCCCATAAGGAAGAACTTCCTTATATCCAACCTCAACTTCCCATCACCCCCATAAGGAAGAACTTCCTTATATCCAACCTCAACTTCCCATCACCCCCATAAAGAACTCCCCTATATCCAACCTCAACTTCCCATCACCCCCATAAGGAAGAACTTCCTTATATCCAACCTCAACTTCCCACCACCCCCATAAGGAAGAACTTCCTTATATCCAACCTCAACTTCCCACCACCCCCATAAGGAAGAACTTCCTTATATCCAACCTCAACTTCCCATCACCCCCATAAGGAAGAACTTCCTTATATCCAACCTCAACTTCCCATCACCCCCATAAGGAAGAACTTCCCTATATCCAACCTCAACTGCCCATCACCCCCATAAGGAAGAACTTCCTTATATCCAACCTCAACTTCCCATCACCCCCATAAGGAAGAACTTCCTTATATCCAACCTCAACTTCCCATCACCCTCATAAGGAACAACTTCCTTATATCCAACCTCAACTTCCCACCACCCCCATAAGGAAGAAAATCCCTATATCCAACCTCAACTGCCCATCACCCCCATAAGGAAGAACTTCCTTATATCCAACCTCAACTTCCCACCACCCCCATAAGGAAGAACTTCCTTATATCCAACCTCAACTTCCCACCACCCCCATAAGGAAGAACTTCCCTATATCCAACCTCAACTTCCCACCACCCCCATAAGGAAGAACTTCCTTATATCCAACCTCAACTTCCCATCACCCCCATAAGGAAGAACTTCCTTATATCCAACCCCAACTTCCCATCACCCCCATAAGGAAGAACTTCCCTATATCCAACCCCACCTTCCCCTCTCCCACCTCCACCCCATCACCCCTCATCCCATCAGCACTTCCACAACCTCTTCCCATGATTTTTCCACCTGGAAACCCACCTTCAACCTCTGCACGATCTCCTTGATGTCCTCAGGCCCCCCCTCCCCGGCCCGGATGAAGATGTGGTCCCCTCGGCCATAGAAGATCTTGATGGTGGCCGCATCCGCGGTCCATCCGATGACGTCCCCACAGAAGCAGTTGAAGACCACCTCCTTAGCTCTCAGATCCAGGAGCACCACGAACTCATTGGAGATCCCCAAAGCACAAGAGATCTCGGCTCCACGGGCAAAATCCAAGGCGGAAACACGCCAGGAGATGGCCCCGGCGCTGTGCTGCTCGGCCCCAACCCGTGCCTTGGTCTTCTCCTTCTTCTTGGAAGCCAAGGAGATGAGGTTGAACTTCCCAGTGGAGTCGATGGGAGTGTTGGTGACCCAGTTCTCAGCCAGGTCCTTCAGGTATTCCCGACGGGTCCTGGTGGCCATGGTGTGGAACTTGTCCGATTTGTGAGCTGCGTTCTCCGCGTTGATCACCTTGGCCAAGAGGAACTCTCGGAAGACGTCGGATTTACGGAAGGTGACGCCGTTGGGAATGGGGGGACCGAAGGAAGGGACGTCCTTGGATCTGGTGACGGCCACGCTTGGGAAGGAATGAAGGGGGTTAAGGTGGATAAAAGCACGGAATCCCGTTCAAGGTTGGGATTTAGGTCCCATCTTGCCCGCTCCAAAGGGAGAAGCTCCACATCCTCTTCCAAGAGGAGGAATTTGGGATGTGGGGGGCCAAATCCAGCTGGAAGCTCACCTGTAGGAGACGTTCTCCGTGCAGGGATTGTGGGCTCGGACAATGATGAAGACGTGCTGGAAATGGGAACGGATGTTCTGAGGGGTGAAAGGCAACGCTCCGGGTTCTTGGAAGATGATGGTGACGATGTCATTCCCAATGTGCCTCTTCCTCAGGAGCTGGAAAAGACGAGGGAGAGGAGCAAATCCATATGGATGGAGAGGAGGGGAAGCCCAACTAAGGGGCTGTTGGGGATGGAGATGGAAGGGGTTACCTGCTGCCTGTTGTTGGGAGTGTAGGGAAGCATGGTGGACACATGGAACATGATCTCATAGTCCTGGTACGTGGTGTAGAGGGAATGGGTCCCGGTGGAGTCGGCTACAAGGGCGGCACAGGGGACAAGTGAGCGGTGGTGGCATCATCTCCAGTGTCCCCATGGTGCCACCCAGTGTCACTCACTCTTGGTGTCCAACTGGGCCGCGTACTTGCTGAAGGCCTTGAGGCAAACCTTCTCCCCCAGGAGCATGAGGAACTCCTCGAAGGGGGGACCGGCCTCCTCGTTGTTGTACATCTCCTCCTCCGAGCTCTGCCCGGCTTTGCAGTAGAGAATCCCCACTTTGTGCCTACGGCAGAGCTATGGGAACACAGGAATCAACCGGTGTCGGATCCCAGCGCCTCCGCTTCCCACCTTTACTCACCCCTTGCTCATCCAGCTTGAGGAGCTGCTCGGTGACCTTGGGTGTGCTGAGGGCCAAGCGTAGGCAGTGGATGTTGAGCTCGGGAATGACGTATTCCAGAGCATCCTTCAACGGGAGGCCCCGCACTGTCCCGTGCTTGGTGGTGGTGGGGGTGGCGTCTTCCAGGATGGAGCCACGGAGGGTGATGAGCTGGGAAAGGATGGGAGAAGAGCAATGGAAATGGGATAACCAAAGCTGGAGGCAGCTTCCCAATCCTGGCTTTGTGGTATCCCAACGGGATGCGGTACCTCACTGGTGCGGAAGATGATCCTGTACTGGTACTGGGGGCCGTGGTCCTTGTGGTCCTCCAGCTTCTCCCGCTTGATGCTGACGGCCACCGGGCCGAGCTTCTCATCCACTCCGAAGTAATTCGAGTGCTCTACCAGGAATAAAACAGGGATGGAGGAGAAAATGGGGATCAGGAGCATTGGGATGAGTTGGGAACCCCCTTGAGACATCCACACCCCCCCCCAGATCCCACCTTTGCCATGGAAGTGGTCGCGGTAATAGCGAGCACCGAGGTCCACGTGCTCCACGCTGTAGTGCTTGAGGCGGTTGGGGTTCCTCTGCAGCTCCTTGGGCACCTCCAGCACCGAGATGGCAGCGTTGGTGGGCCGGAGATCCAGTACGGGCTCTGGGAAGCTCCCATCGGATACTGGGATGACCGGAGAACCCCCGGAAGCTTTGGAGAAGCTGACGTTGCGCTCGCCGGCGCCGCCGATCTCATTGCGGAAATGGGGACAACTGAGGAGCAGCTCATTGCTGGTGTTATCACCCAGGTCATGCTCCAAGTTCTCCTTCGAGTTGGGATCCTCAGCACCGGGAAAAGCCGGATCCGACCCCATTCCCAATGGGGTGGCCGAGGCGGCCGAGGCGCCCGTGGTGGTGTTGCGGCGTTGGGCCACCACCACCCGGTTGGTGGCCACGGCGTTGAGGTCGAAGAAGATGCTTTGGACGTCGTAATGGGCAAAGCTCTTCTGGCACCACCAGCTCCTACCCGGCTCCGGCGCTCGCGGCTCCTCCGGTTCCGCGTCATTCCGGACGCTCCGGAGCTTCCTGAAGATGGATTCGGCACCGGTGTCACCTTTGGGGCATCTCCGGCGTGGTTTCTCCTTGGATTGGGTCAATGCCTCATCCCGAGCTCCGTTCCTGCCATCTGGTTTGATACTGGGATATGATCCCATAGGAAAACCGGCTTCTCCGAGGCGTTCCGGGCTCGCCGCTCGCCGTTCCGGCTTCTTGGTGCGGAATTCATTGAGCATATCAAAGAAGCTTTGCTCCGAGATTCCTTGGATGTCAATGGAGGAGGTGCTGCCGTATTCCCGGAATATCCCACCTCCTCCTCCCAGTTTGGCTCCTCGGGGCTCCGTCGGCTCCTCGGGGTCACATTCACTCAACGTCACCTCACTGCTGCTCCGGTGCCGCAGCGGTGCCAAACCCTTGGCTGGGGATCGGGGCCATCCCTCTTGGAATTCCACATCCTTGGAACGCCGCCGCGCCAGGCGCTGAAGAGCTTTGAACCCCGTGACGCCCACCAGGGGTTGTTGCCCAATGGGAGCCGCATTCCGGCTCCATGGAGCATCCCAGCTCCCCGCTGCTTCCTTAGGGGGGTCCCTCTTAGGGGGCCACTCGGCGATGCGGGCACGAACCCCCATTTTGGGGACGGGGACCATGCGGGGGGGGTCACCCCCAGGAGGGGCCCCCATGGGGGGTGCTTGGGGTGCTGGGGGTGTTGGTACCACGTTGCCATTGGGCACCCAAAAGGGTGCTGGGGACCCGTCGGTGTCCTCATGGCGCGGCGGGCGGTGGGAGCTCATGGTCCGGTGATGGGGAGGAAGCCGCTCATTGCCATGTTGGGAATGCCGCTGGGATGGTGCCGCTGGGAATGCTGGGAGGGCTGGGAATGCCGTGGGGCATGGTGGTGGTGCTCAGAGCTGGTGGGGCATCCTGGGGTGGGGAGAGAGAAAAGGGGGAGGTGGGGTTGGATGGGGAAGGGGGCACCAGTTTGGGTTGGGAAGGAGCAGTACTGGTCCCTCTGGTCCATGGGATGGGAAGGAGCTGGAATCATCCAGGTCCAACCCACAGGGACACCGTCCATAGGGCAGGCTGCTCCTTGGATACAGCCAGGGATGAAGCATCCCAACCTGCGCCATGCAACCCATCCTAATGGGGAACAGCTTCATCCCAAGAGCCCATCCAGCTCTTCCATCATCTCCTCATCCCATCCCATCCATCCCGTGTCCAAGGTCTCCCGTTGGCACTGGGAGCTCTCTATGGGCATGGAGATGAAGCATCAGGAGGAGATTTGTACCCACCAGGATACGGAATTCCCGGGATGCTCTTCCCAAAACATAGGATGTGGGAGCATAAACCTGACACCAGGGATGATGGGATCCCCCTTCCCATAGAGCACGATCCCAATGGGAAGGATTCAGGGCAACCTTTTCCTCCTCTATGGAAGAACTTGTCATTCCCCTGCTTTTTTAATGGATTTGGGGCCGTTTTTGATGGAAAACCGGGAGCAATTTCGCATTTCCCAGCAGCAGCTCCATGTTTTGGGAATCCCCCCCCCTTTTCCTTCCTGGAATCTGCCCCAGCGTCCCATTTCCAGCCTCCACTATGGAGTTTGGGAAGACCAAAACCACTGGAGCACCTCCGTTATCCATCCGGAATCCATCCAAGTGGGAATCCCATCCTATTCCCTAGGAAATATGGGAAAAGCCTCCCCCTCTCCAGGCCCTGTGTGCCAAAGGGAAGCAAAAGGAGCCCTGAGGATCCATTACAGGGATTTAAGGAGAATCCTGGTGGCTCCAGCACCGGATGGATCCCAAAGCATTCCAAAGGATCCCAATGGAGGGATGAGCCCCACCCCCGCTGCTCCATCACCCCCTTGGGATCTCCTTTGGGATAAGGAATGAGGGAAAAGGCTTCAAACCCCCCCTCCCTCCCGCATGGATCCTGCTCCTGCAGCTGATCCCGCTCCTCCAGTCGATCCCAAAGTTGGGAATGCTGAGGCCAACCCTGCTGCATTTGCAGGAGCAGGGCCCAACCCTTCCCCTGCTAATGAATAACCAGATTGGTTTTAATGGTTAACCACAGGCTTTGCTTTGGGATGTGGGATGGGATTTAACCCCTTCCCAGCTTTATCCCACCTAATTCCCACTAAAACCCGGGATTTAACCCCCCATAGGGGCCTTTCCGCTTCCAGCTTGATCCCAGCTCATTCCCAAATCCACCATGAGCTTCCCCTCCCTTCCTCAGTGCTTCCCACAGGGAATAAAGCAGCATCCCAGGCTCCCTTTGGGATGAAACAGTCCCATTAAGGCTCTTTGGGATGGGGTTGTTTCCCAGTTTTCCCAATGTTCATCCAAAGGGAAAGGGAATGGCAATTAGGGAAGCAATTAAAGGAAAAGGTTGGGAATTCTGGGCTTAATTAGGGAGCTAAAGCCCAATAATCATTAGTGGGCAATGAGGACACCATTCATTATCCCAAAGGGAAACCAGGACTACAAGAAGGGATCTATCCCAACCTGGACCTTGATCCCGGTATGATGTGATGAAGACGGGATAACGAACAGGATTCCAACCCCAACCCAGTTGGGAATAGGGACCAGTTCCTACTTGCTTGGATTCCCGAGGCTGGGATCTGTGGGTCTCCGGATGAGGTGGGCTAATTCCAAAGGGATTATGATCCCGAAGGAAGGAGCTTGTCACATCCCCCCCCCCGTGTATCCCTTTCCTTGGGATAAATCCCTGCTTGTTGAGGTCCAAGCAAGGCCTGGATGTCGGGATGAAGAACAGGGATGGGAAGGAGGAAGAGGAGGCTCCTACGGTGTTCCCAAGCTCCAAGCTTAGGGAGGAATCCTGGGAGAAGGAAGAGAGGAAGGGTTTAAAGCACTGGGATCGCCCTGTTCCCAATGGAATGCCAACAGATCCAATCCCATTAAATCCCATTAAATAACCCAAGAGCCAAGGAAAACCGGGATAAAAGGGAAGGAAAAGGCAAGTCCCAACGTGCAGGAGGCAGTGGGAAGCGCTGCCAGCGCCGTACCCGCCCCATGCATGCCCCCCCCCCCCCAAAACAAGCCCTTTCCCATGCCCAAAAAGCCCCATTTTGAGCCCAAAATAAGGACAAAGAATTCCCACCTTTGGGAATGTTGGTATTCCCCCAGCCCTGGGGCTGAAATGGGGGTTTTGGGGGGGAAAATGGGGGGTTTTGGGGGGGCAAAATGAGGGATTGGGGGGAATTTTGGGGGAAAGGGCGTTTTTTGGGGGGAAAAAGAGGGTTTTTTTGGGGAAAATGGGGCTTTTTTGGGGAAAATGGGGCTTTTTTGGGGGGAAATGTTTTTTTTGGGGGGAAAATGGGGGTTTTGGGGGGGAAATTGGGGGTTTTGGGGGAGAAATTGATTTTTTAGGGGGAGAAAATGAGGGATTTATGGTGTAAATGGGTGCTTTTGGGGGTAAATGGTTTTTTTTTTGGGGGAAATGGGGCTTTATGGGGGAAATAAGGGTTTTTTGGGGGAAATGTTCTTTTTGGGGGGGAATTGTGGTGAAATTAGGGGTTTTGGGGGGTAAATGGGAGTTTCGGGAGGGTTCAGGGGGTCCTTTGGGGGCTGAAATGAGGTTTTGGGGCAGTTCCGGGGGTATTTGGGCCAGTTCTGGGGGTATTTGGGGCCGTTCCGGGTGTTTTCAATGCCAGAATTCCAGCGGGACGCTTTGGAAAGGGGGATTCGGGAGCCCCAACCCTTAACAAAGGGGTCAATCAACGATTATTCCCATAGAGTCCCCCCCCCCCAACAGATCCCTATGGATTTACCTGCCGCAGCCCCTCGTGGTCCAGTGCTGAGGGAGGAAAAGAGGGAATAGATCCATAAACACCAGGAAAGTTGGGAAACAGCCTCATGGAAGGGGGGGGGTACCCAATACCCCCCCCCAGGCCCAGTCCCCCCCTCTCAGCGCGAAGGCCGCTGGGAGTTGTAGTCCCCGTCACCCGCGGCCTAGGCCGCAAGCCGTACCCCAGCACTACAACTCCCGGCAGCCCCATAACCGGGGACCCGGAGGTTGAACCGGGGACACCTCCCGTTACCCTCCAGGCCCCGAAAAGGCCGGGCCCGGGCCCTAGCCCAGGCCTGCGATCGGAGCTCAGCGGCGGCAGCGGCAGGACCCCGCTCCCCCGTCCGTCCCCCCCGAGCCTCAGGGGGGGACTGAGGGGAAAAGGGGAGGGGGGGGGCGCTCACCCGGCGGCGCGAGCGCACCGGCCAATCGGGAGCCGGCGGCGAGGCGGCGGCGGCGCGGGACGGCAGCGCGGCGGCGGCGGCGGAGGGAGGGGCCTGGAGGGAGGGGCGTGGCTTCTCCGTCAGCCGTGTAGCCAATCAGAGAGGGGAAAGGGGATGTTGTTTGCATACGGGGAGGGAGGGGCGCGCTCCGCCCACGCTGGCGGCTGATTGGGCGGGTATTTGCATAAAGGGCGCGGACGGGAGAGGATCCCGCGGGTAAAGGGTGGGTGTGTGATGAGTGCGCGGGTTCTCAGCCGTATGGGAGCTGCTTTCTGCCCCATTGGACCCTATGATGGTTTGGGGGGGTCCTCTATAACCTGCCCAGGTAGGTACTGGGAGCTGCTGTGGGTCCCTTGGGAAAGACTGGAATCACTGCGGAGCAACTGGGAGTCTCTAAAGGAGAGTTGGGAATATGCCATAGCCTTTGGGGGGGGACAACTGGAGGCTACTGAGGGCAGCCCATAACCTTTGGGGGTCAACTGGGAACCCCTGGAAAGCCACTGGGAGTCCCTGGGGGCTACTGGGAATAACTGGGAAGCCCTAAAGGACACTAGGGCCTCATGGGGAGCCTTTGGGAGTAACTGGGAAGTCCTAAAGGACACTGGGACCTCATGGAGAGCCTTTGGGAGTAACTGGGAAGCCCTAAAGGACATTGGGATCTATTGGAGAGCCTTTGGGAGTAACTGGGAAGTCCTAAAGGACACTAGGACCTCATGGAGAGCCTTTGGGAGTCCCTGGGAGTAACTGGGAAGCCCTAAAAGTAACTGGGACCTCATTGAGAGCCTTTGGGAGTAACTGGGAAGCCCTAAAGGACACTGGGACCTCATGGAGAGCCTTTGGGAGTCCCTGGGAGCTACTGGGAATAACTGGGAAGCCCTAAAGGACACTGGGACCTCATAGAGAGCCTTTGGGAGTAACTGGGAAGCCCTAAAAGCAACTGGGAAGTGCTTGGGGCTCTTCTCCTTCCCCCCTTCCCTATTCCTTAACCAGATCCGTATCCTGATGCTTTTCCAGCCCCGGAACCCGGCAGCGAAGAGCAGCGGCGTTGGAGAGCGGAATGGTCCCGAACCCCCACCTCTCCCCTATCCATAGGGAATGTCGCCTTGGCGATCCCGATCCAGCCAATCCCGGGCTATCAACAAAGCCCCAAACCCGGCCCCTCGCCCTGGAATTCGCTGCTCAACCCTATGGAACGCGCCCAATGACGGCGCTCGGCCCTGCCCATTCCTGCCCGTTCCTCGCCAATCCCAAGCGGAGCCTCCTCCCCGGCTCGACCAGTTTGGAACTGGGATGTGGAGGACCCTGGGCTGGGCCGGGCCTTGGGCTGCCCGCTGGCGCCGGCGCCGGTTGGGGTTGCACCGAGGGCCAAATCCGGTCGGAATCGGGCAAATTTGGGTTGGTTTGGGGTGTTTTCTTCCCTGTTTGCTGCAATGTTAATGCATGTTTAATACGGTTTTTTCCCTTTTCCAAGGGAATCTGTGTTAAATCAGTGGGAAACTCGGGAAGTTCAAACCAGTATCAGCCCCAGTGCGGGATAGATAATGAAGGGGGGGGTTTATTCCTTCCATCCTGGGGTTTATCCCAACTTTATCCCGTTATTGGTCATGGGGAGTTGGGAATTAATGGGAGGAAATGAGCCGGTGGCACCTAAAGGATGGATTGGGGGGGGATGCAGGGACCCCTCAAGGGGGGGTGATGGGGTTCAGGCCGGGGTGGGGGAGGCGTGGTCAATGCAAATGAGGACTGAAGGGGCGTGGTGTATGCTAATGAAGGCTGTGAGATTGCCGCTCTATTGGTAAGTGGGCGTGGTGTATGCTAATAACAGAGTGAGTGCCAATCAGTTGGCATGGGGCATGGCCTCTAGCCATAGACGGGGAGAGGGCGTGGTTTATGCTAATACAGGGATATGCTAATATATGATGGAGGAGTGGCTTACACTAATACATTGCTATGGGCCTATGTTGTGTGCCCAAATAGACTTGGGGGCGTGGTCTACGCTAATATATAATCAGGTAGGCGTGGTTTATGCTAATATGCACACACAGGGTGTGTTTTATGCTAATAGATGTATGTAAGAGCGTGGTTTATGCCAATACATTGCTATGGGGCCATGGTGTGTGCTCAAACAGATTTAGGAGGCGTGGTGTATGCTAATATAGTTGCGGAGGGGCGTGGTATATGCTAATATAGACACTGAGGGGCGCGGCGCACACTGATAGGGGTCAGGGGGCGTGGCTTATGCTAATATAGGCGCTGAGGCGCTTGCGCACCCTCGTAAGGGTCTGAGGGGGCGTGGCTTATGCTAATAGAGGCGCTGAGGTGCTTGCTCACGCCTGTAAGACTCTGAGGGGGGGCGCGGCGTATGCTAATATGAGCGCGGAGGGGCGTGCCCTGCCTTTATATGGCACATGGGCGTGCCCTTCTCCATATATGGCTCGTGGGCGTGCCCTATGCTAATACCGCCCTGTGCGGGGGGGGCGGTGTTTGTGTGTGTATTTCTCACCCCCCCCACCTTTCCCTTTGCCCCCCCCATCCTTGAACCCCCCCTTTCCCCCCCCCAATTCCAGGGGTGCCCCGATCCGCGCCTGCCTCCCCCGCCCTTCGTTTCGGTATCGGCGCTGGGATCAGGCATCGCGTTGAACCTCTAAGTGTCGGTGCCCGGCGGGGTCCTTGCGTGCGCCGCCCGTGCGGGGATGTCCGGGAGACCCCGCGCCGGGCGCTGCTCAGACACCACGGTGAGTCCCTCACAATGCAGCGATTTCGCCTTAAATCGCTTTAACCGAGGCCGAGGCCAACGGGGCCGCTTCCCCCCCCGGCCCCGGACAACGCCGCCGCCGCCGCCGCTCCCCGCTCCTTGCGCCTCTCCCCCCGCACCCTCCGAGCCTCAGCCCTGAGGCCCGGCCCCGCCGCTTCAACACCACCCCCCCCCCCCTTCCATCAACGTCCATCCCGCTCCTCCTTCCTCCCGCTCCCGGACCGGCCTCTTCTTCCCTGTGCGGGCACGGTTGTGTGGAGCCCCCTTCCCCAACCCAAAATCCCCCTATTCTAACCCAAAACCTCCTTATTCCGACCCCAAATCTTCCTTATTCCAACCCAGAACCCCCCTATTCTAACCCAAAATCTTCCTTATTCCACCCCAAAACCCCCCTATTCTAACCCAAAATCTTCTGTATTCCAACCCAGAACCCCCCTTTTCCAACCCAAAACATCCATATTACAACCCCAAATCTTCCTTATTCCAACCCATAACCCCCCTATTCTAACCCAAAATCTTCCTTATTCCGACCCCTAATATTCCTTATTCCACCCCAAACCCCCCCTATTCTAACCCAAAATCTTCCGTATTCTGACCCAAACCCCCCCTATTCCAACCCAAAACCTCCTCATTCCAACCCCGAATCTTCCTTATTCCACCCCATAAGCCCCCTATTCTAACCCAAAATCTTCCTTATTCCAACCCAAACCCCCCTATTCCAACCCAAAATCTTCCTTATTCTGACCCCAAATCCCCTTATTCACCCCCCCTTTATTCCAAGCCCAAATCCCCCCTATTCCAACCCAAATCCCCCCTTATTCCACCCCGCACCCCTCCCGCATCCCACCCGTATCCCACCGGGAAGCGCCTTAGACCGGAGGAGCATAAGGATAAGGAAAGGGGGGTGTGAACGCTTGGGTACCCCCCCACCCCGCTCCTCCTCTTCCCATGGGATGCCCACGGGTGGGAAGCGGAAGATGGGGATTAAACCCCAACATCTCCCGCACCCCCCCATTACCGGGGTGTCACTGGAAAACCGGGAATGCCGTGCTCCGGCCTAGCAGTACCAAGCAGAGGCATTCCTGATATTGGGAATGGGTTGATCCTAGGGTGGGATTTTGGGATCGACGTGGCTTTATGGGATGCTTAACCCCCCCCCTGAATAAAGGACATTGGCTGCTCCTCAAACCCTTCTTCTAGTTGTCATTTCCCCTGCTCCGCTTCCACGTATCCCACTTTTTCCCTATGGATAATCCCAACCGGAGGCTCCGTGATTCCCAAATCCCCACTGGTTTTCCCTCTTGTTTCCTTGTCATTCCCTGTATATCCCCCCTCCTCTTGGAATGCCCCTGCTTCTGTTGTGCCCATCAGTTGGGTTCCTTGGATCCCCAGGGAAACTGAGGCAGCTCCAGGGGTTGGGATGGGGAAAGGAGCTGCGTTGGTGCTGGGGTCTGCGTTGGAGCATCAAGGATTGGGCTGATCTTTGGGTTTATTAGCTGTTATTTATTAGTTATTAGCTACTATTAGTGTCCTTATCGCTATCATCATTATTATTATAGGTAGTATCTGTATTTGCATCATTATTAGCGGTATTTGTATCATTATTAGCAGTATTTGTATCATTATTAGCAGTATTTGCATCATTATTAGCAGTATTTGCATCATTATTAGCAGTGTTTTCAGCATTATTTGGAGTATTTGCAGCATTATTAGCAGTATTTGCAGCATTATTGGGAGTATTTGTGTCGTTGTTAGCAGTATTTACATCATTATTAGAAGCGTTTACATCGTTATTAGCAGTATTTACATCATTATTAGAAGTATTTACATCGTTATTAGCAGTATTTGCAGCATTATTAGCAATATTTTTGCATTGTTAGGTGTATCTACATCATTATTAGTATTATTTTCATCAGTAGTAGTAGTATTTCCGTAGTTATTAGCAGCTTTTTCATCATTATAACCAGTATTTGCATCACTGTTAGCAGTATTTTTATTGTTATCACTGGTATTTCCATTGCTATTAGAAGTATTTCCATCCTTATAACCGGTATTGTTATCACTATTAGCAGTATTTGGATCATTATTAGCAGTATTTCCATCCTTATAACCAGTGTTGTTATCACTATTAGCAGTATTCCCATCGTTATTAGCAGTGTTTCCATCACTATTAGCAATATTTACATCATTATTAGCAGTATTTCCATCCTTATAACCAGTGTTGTTATCGCTATGAGCAGTATTTCCATCACTATTAGCAGTATTAGCATCATTATTAGCAATATTTCCACTGTTATTAGCAGTACTTCCATCCTTATAACCAGTTTTTTTATCACTATTAGCAATATTTCTATGCTTATAACCAGTGTTATCACTATTAGCAGTATTAGCATCATTATTAGCAGTATTTCCACTGTTACTAGCAGTACTTCCATCTTTATAACTAGTGTTTTTATCAATATTAGAAGTATTTCCATCATTATTAGCAGTATTTCCATCCTTATTACTTGTATTTCCATTCTTATTAGCAGTATTTCCATCCTTATTACTTGTATTTCCATCCTTATAACCGGTGTTGTTATCACTATTAGCAGTATTTCCATCCTTATAACTAGTGTTTTTATCACTATTAGAAGTATTTCCATCATTATTAGCAGTATTTCCATCCTTATAACTGGTGTTGTTATCACTATTAGCAGTATTCCCATCGTTATTAGCAGTGTTTCCGTCACTATTAGCAATATTTACATCATTATTAGCAGTATTACTATCCTTACAGCTAGTGTTGTTATCGCTATGAGCAGTGTTTCCATCACTATTAGCAGTATTAGCATTATTATTAGCAGTATTTCCACTGTTATTAGCAGTACTTCCATCCTTATAACCAGGTTTTTATCACTATTAGCAATATTTCTATCCTTATAACCAGTGTTATCACTATTAGCAGTATTAACATCATTATTAGCAGTATTTCCACTGTTACTAGCAGTATTTCCATCCTTATAACCAGTGTTGTTATCACTATTAGCAGTATTCCCATCATTATTAGCAGTGTTTCCATCACTATTAGCAATATTAGCATCATTATTAGCAGTATTTCCATCCTTATAACCAGTGTTGTTATCAGTATGAGCAGTGTTTCCATCACTATTAGCAGTATTAGCATTATTATTAGCAGTATTTCCACTGTTATTAGCCGTATTTCCATCCTTATAACTAGTGTTTTTATCACTTTTAGCAGTATTTCCATCCTTATGACCGGTGTTGTTGTCGTTATTAGCAGTATTCCCATTGATATTAGCAGTGTTTCCATCACTATTAGGAATATTTACATCATTATTAGCAATATTTCTATCCTTATATCCAGTCTTGTTATCACTATTAGCAGTATTTCTATCGTTATTAGCAGTATTCCCATCGTTATTAGTGTTTCCATCACTATTAGCAATATTTACATCATTATTAGCAATATTTCTACCCTTATAACCAGTGTTGTTATCATTATGAGCAGTGTTTCCATCACTATTAGCAGTATTTCCATTGTTATTAGCCATATTTCCATCCTTATAGCTAATGTTTTTATCACTATTAGCAGTATTTCCATCTCTATTAGCAATATTTACATCATTATTTGCAGTATTTCTATCCTTATAACCAGTGCTGTTATCACTATTACCACTATTAGAATCATTATTAGCAGTATTTCCATCGTTACTAGCCATATTTCCATCCTTATAACTAGTGTTTTTATTGTTATTAGCAGTATTTCCATCATTATTAGCTGTATTTCTGTCCTTATAACCGATTTTGTTATCACTATTAGCAGTATTCCCATCATTATTAGCAGTATTATTATCACTATTAGCAGTGTTTGCTTTGTTATCACCACAATTTCCATCACTATTAGCAGTATTTTCATTGCTATTAGCAGTATTTCCATTATTATTTGCCGTATTTCTATCCTTACAACAGTGTTTTTATCATTATTAGCAGTATTTCCATCACTTTTTTCTGTATTAGCATCCTTATTAGCAGTATTTCCATTTTTATTAGCAGTATTTCCATCATTATTAGCTGTATTTATATCCTTATAACCAATGTTTTATCACTATTATTGGTATTCCTATTATTATTAGCAGTATTATCATCACTGTTATCAGTATTTTCCTTGTTATCACTACTATTTACATCGCTATTAGCCATATTTCCATCCTTATTAGCCGTATTTCCATCCTTATAACCAGTGTTTTTATCACCATTAGCAGTATTTCCATCGCTATTGGCCGTATTAGCATCATTATTAGCAGTATTTCCATCTTTACTAGCAGTGTTTTCATTATTACCAGTATTTGCACTGCTATTACCAGGATTTTCATCAGTATTAGTAATATTTTCATCACTATTAGCAGTATTATCAGCATTATTACCACTTTCCATTGTTATTAGTAGTATTTCCATTGCTATTAGTAGTATTTCTATCATTATTAGTAGTATTTCCACCATTACTACCAGTGTTTCATGGCTAGTAGCAGTATTAGCATCATTATTAGTACATTATCACTGTTATTCCCACTATTAGCACCATTATTCCTGCTATTTGCACTGTGATTCCCACTATTATCCCCTGAGTAAGTGAATGGAGCCCATAGGAATGTGTTGTATCCTTGGAGTAAGTGAAT
The DNA here is from genome assembly GCF_033783945.1 of Neopsephotus bourkii. Lineage (NCBI taxonomy): Eukaryota > Metazoa > Chordata > Aves > Psittaciformes > Psittacidae > Neopsephotus > Neopsephotus bourkii. The sequence continues at coordinate 32,528 of NW_026901893.1, read as the reverse complement.
GGAGCCCATAGGAATGTGTTGTATCCTTGGAGTAAGTGAATGGAGCCCATAGGAATGTGTTGTATCCTTGGAGTAAGTGAATGGAGCCCATAGGAATGTGTTGTATCCTTGGGAGTAAGTGAATGGAGCCCCTAGGCCTGTGTTGTATCCATGGAGGAAGTGACTGGAGCCCATAGGAATGTGTTATATCCTTGGAGTAAGTGAATGGAGCCCATAGGCCTGTGTTGTATCCTTGGAGTAAGTGAATGGATCCCATAGGAACTTCTTGTCTCCTTGGAGTAAGTGAATGGATCCCATAGGAATGTGTTGTATCCTTGGAGTAAGTGAATGGAGCCCATAGGCCTGTGTTGTATCCTTGGAGTAAGTGAATGGATCCCATAGGAACTTCTTGTCTCCTTGGAGTAAGTGAATGGATCCCATAGGAATGTGTTGTATCCTTGGAGTAAGTGAATGGAGCCCATAGGAATGTGTTGTATCCTTGGGAGTAAGTGAATGGAGCCCATAGGAATGTGTTGTATACTTGGAGTAAGTGAATGGAGCTCATAGGCCTGTGTTGTATCCAAGGAGTAAGTGAATGGAGCCCATAGGCGTGTGTTGTATCCTTGGGAGTAAGTGAATGGAGCCCATAGGAATGTGTTGTATCCTTGAAGTAAGTGAATGGAGCCCATAGGAATGTGTTGTATCCTTGGAGTAAGTGAATGGAGCCCATAGGAATGTGTTGTATCCTTGGAGTAAGTGAATGGAGCCCATAGGAATGTGTTGTATCCTTGGTTGTAAGTGAATGGAGCCCCTAGGCCTGTGTTGTATCCAAGGAGTAAGTGAATGGAGCCCCTAGGCCTGTGTTGTATCCAAGGAGTAAGTGAATGGTGCCCATAGGCCTGTGTTGTATCCAAGGAGTAAGTGAATGGATCCCATAGGAACGTGTTGTATCCATGGAATAAGTGCATGGATCCCATAGGAACGTGTTGTATCCTTGGAGTAAGTGCCTGGATCCCATAGGAACGTGTTGTATCCTTGGAGTAAGTGCATGGATCCCATAGGCCTCTGTTGTCTCCCATCCATATGGACGCACTCCTGGCAGAATTCCCATCAGGAGGGGCTGCTTCCTGCTGGAATTCCATAGCAGAAGGGATGTGATTCCCAACCCTATCCCAATGCTGGGGGTTTGGCGATGGGATTGGCAGCTTCCACCCCCTTTCCCAGCTGGATTTGGGCACATTCCTCATTTCCTTTCCCGATCCCACCCCTCAATTCCACTTGGAATTCCATCGTGGGAAACCTGGCACATGCAGGATTTCCCATAGACCCAGGTTTTCCCTGCTGGAAAACCACTGTGCTGATCCCAACACTGGGAAAACACGGAGTTATGGCTGGAAAAGCACTGGGAGCTGCTCCTTGGTGGCCGCTTGAACTGGGAATAACATTCCTCCTCGGCACAGTGATTCCCACTTGAAATCCCAGCCCTTTGCTTCCCATTGTCTTCCTCTTCCCAAGGGAATGCGAGTCTGGAAGTGATTTTGAGGTTATCCATGCATCCCAAAAGCCTTTTCCTGCTGCAGGGAATGGTTGTTCCATGCAAACCAAGGAGGAATTCCTAAAGGGAATTAGGGTGGCTTTTGGCTTCTCCGGGAGCAGGGATAGGGGGTGTCCGTCTTCCCATCCCTATGGATGGGATCCAACGGGAAGTGCCATGGAAGCTTCCCAATCCTCAGCTGTGAGGAATAAGAAGCTGGGATGACGGTGATGCCAGGATGTGGGAATGCCAATGGGAATGGAGGAGGAGCAGCTGGAGACAGGGTTTTCCTCTAGGAATCCTCCCTGTAACAAACTGGGCTCGGAATTCCTGAGTTCCATTCATGTTATCAAGCCAGAATTCCACAGGTCTGGAATCTTCAAGCTGCCAAATGGGTGCAATATTCCCAACATCCCGAGGATTTGGGGTCGTTTTGTTCTGGGAATGGCCCAAACCATTCCCGGGATGTGCAACCGGAGTTGGTTTATAGGGAAGCGCCTCTTTGGGAAGTGATATCCCTCTCTTTAGGGCATCTTGATCCCATGGAATTCCCACCTGAAGCCTTAAGTGGCTCCTTGCAGCTGGAATGAATTGGGAATGAGAGTCATTGGTGAGGAGGAACATCCCAGTGAGAGGAGTGGGGCTAAGGAATTCCAGCACCTGGGAATGCTGGTGCCGGATTTGAGTGCAGTGATGGATCCATGCTTCCCTGTCTTGTATCCCAGAGCTTATCCCTCTTGCTATTCCCTGTTTAGGGATCTCTGGATGGGATGATGGGGATGGTTTTCCCTGCTCCAGATCCATTCCTCACCTCCCAGGCCTGGAAAACGAGGATGCTCCATTGGATCCAACAGCTTTCCTCTTATCCGGTGTCATTGAGGGTTATTCCAAAGAGGAATTCTGTGTATAACCCAATTCCCACTCTGGTGATGTTGTGATGGAATTGTCGGGATGGAGACATGGAAGGAAATCCCATTGGGACAACAATGGGATGTGGGAGCCCGGATTTGAGCTTTAGTGTTTCAGAATAGCCTGGAATTCCCAAATCCAGCCAGATCCTTTTGGAAGTTCCTACTGGAAAACAGACCCCGCCACTGCTTTTCCCTCAAACAGCTCCCAGTTTCTGGAATGGGGATGTGGGGTGTGTTGATCCCATAGGAATGTGAGCGTTGGATGGGTTTCCAAAGGGATCCTTCCTTTCAATCCCATTGGGAGAAGCTGAGGCCGCAGCATTCCCACATTGAAACGGAGATTTCCCCCATTCCTGCTGGGATTCCCAGTGGGATTCCTGCTGACTGCACATCCCTCAGGTGGGAAATGGGAATTCCCAGCTTCCTTCTGCAGGGAAATGGGAATTCCCAGCTTTTTTTTCCCAAAGGAAGATGCTTTTGTTGTCGGGAGGTTTGTCCTTCTCATCCTTCTTTTGCATTATCCATCAGGATGCTGGGAAAAAGAAGGGAATACCAGGAATTCCCTATTCCCTTGTTCTTCTCATTCCATGTCTGAGTGATGTTGATGCCCTTTGGTACCACCTGGAGCTGACAAAAACCAGGGAATTCCCATTTTTCCCCCATTTCTGGAATTGAAGCTGCACATCCTTGGACCTGGAATGAGTCTGGATATTGGGATAATGGGAATGGGAAGAGAAATGGAGGAGTCTGCTGGTGCTCTTGGTCTTTGGTGGCTTCTTGGGTGGTTTTATCCATGGCCTTGGTAAGCCTGAGGAATCATGGGATGGGTTGGGATGGGAAGGAGCTGGAATCATCCAGATCCAACCCACAGGGACACCGTCCATAGGGCAGGCTGCTCCTTGGATACAGCCAGGGATGGAGCATCCCAACCTGCTCCATGCAACCCATCCTCATAGGGAACAGCTTCATCCCAAGAGCCCATCCAGCTCTTCCATCACCTCCTCATCCCATCCCATCCATCCCGTGTCCAAAGCCCCGCTCCAGGTCTCCTGATGTTGGGAAGCCCAAAACTGGTCCCAGTGCTCCCGTAGGACACAGTGGGGAGCTCCCATAGGACACAGTGGGGAGCTCCCATAGGACACAGTGAGGAGCTCCCATAGGACACAGTGAGGAGGTCCCATAGGACACAGTGGGAAGCTCCCATAGGACACAGGGGGGAGCTCCCATAGGACACAGTGGGGAGCTCCCATAGGACACAGTGGGGAGCTCCCATAGGACACAGTGAGGAGGTCCCATAGGACACAGTGGGAAGCTCCCATAGGACACAATGAGGAGCTCCCATAGGACACAATGGGCTCTTGGTGGCTCCCATTGAGCTTCTCCTCCCCCAGCATCCCAAATCCTTCTCCCTGGGGCTGCTCCATCCCTTCTCCTTGCCCTTGGGATTGCCCCAGGAGCAGGAGCTGGTTGAGCTCCATGAGCTGCTCCGGGTGGGATGGATTCCCAGTGCTGAGCTCTGGGTCCATCCCTTGAGTGTCCTCCTTGGCTCTTCCATGCTCATGGAATGGTGGAGGTTCCAGTTGGGTCTCCATGAACCATCCATGGGCTTGGAAACCCCTTTCCAAAGGGGATCTGGGCTTGGGATTCACTCCTGGAGCTGGGAAGCTCCTTGTCTCCGGGTGCTATGGGATGGCCTCAGCTTCCCAAGAGTGACCCCAAAGTTGCTGTCCCACACCCCACATTGCAATCATTATCCCTAAGGATTATCCCAAGGGCCCCTGTTGCTGCATCCACATCAGTGCCGTCACCTTGTCTATGGTTCAGTTTTCCTAATGGGATAAACTGGGAATTGGGAGCAGGAAACTGTTCATGGGAGCAGAATTCTCCAGCCTTGGAGCTTTCACCATTCCCATTATCCATGGAATTCCAGAGCTTATCCTGACCATAATTACAATGGAAGTTGGGTTGTCCAAAGGCAGGAGCTTCAATGAGGTTCTCCCCTTCCTTGACTTGCATTGATGGGTCCAGCTCTTAGCTCATGGAATTCCACCTTCAATCCCACCTTCCCAATGGAAAACGCTTCCAAATGCTTTGGCCATAGGGAAAACTGAGGGATCAAACCATAAGATGGGCCTTGGGGTGCTGGGATGGGGCTGGATCCAGATCCTGAAGGATTCAGGACCATGGTTGTGTGCCCGTGTGGGTGAAACCAAGCCCCAGGCATTCCAGTTTGGATTCTATGGATGCAACTGGGAGAACTGGTGATGGAATCCAAGCGGGGATGGGTTGAGTGAGCATAGAGGAGGCTGAGGCTTGGTTGGGCACTGGGATGGGGTGTTTGGGATGAGGGAATCCCATGGGATGTAACGTGGTGCCTTTGCTCTTTGCAGTTGACATGGATGATGAAGACGGCCGGTGCCTGCTAGATGTAATCTGGTGAGTAGCTCCCTCAGCTTCCCATATGGAATGGGATGGGAATTCCACCACCCTTGGTCCATAGGCACATCCCCAGAGGCCTAAAGCCATCCCCAGATCCCAAAATCCCTCCTGGATTGATGGGATTTGCTTCCTGGACTGGAGGTTTTCATGGCTCCACTCATCCCTTGAGCCACTTCCAACAGGGATCAATCCCATTTCTCCACTCTTTGGCCATAAAATAAGGGTTTTTGGGGATCTCTACGCATTAAGACGATGCCAAACTGTTGGTCAGCGGATGCTCCAATGGGATTTATGGTGATCCAGGAAGTTGTTGGGAATGGGGGCTGGAAGCGTGGTCCCGTGTCCATGTGGTGTCTTGTTTTACAGCGATCCTCAGGCCTTGAACGACTTCCTCCATGGATCTGAAAAGGTGAGAGAGGGAATTTCCATTCCCAGCCCCTTCCCAATCCCTTCCCAAACCTGGAATTGCCCAACCCCTGCCCAAATTCATCCCAAACCCTTCTCAACCCATTCCCAAACCCAGTCTTCCCCAAACTCATTCCCAAACCTTTCCCCACCAGCTTCCCTTTGTAAAGGGAGTTTTCCTTCCTTAAAACAAGGGGATTTTCCTAAAATCATTCCCAAATCCAGGATCCTGGAAGTTTTTAGGACCAGGGGGAAGCCCAGCCAATGTTCTGGCACCTCTTGGAGGGATTTGGGATCACTTGGGGCTGATCCGGAGCTGGGAAGCGCTTGGTGCTTCCCACACATCCACATTGAGCCATTTTTCCATCGTTTTTCCTCATTTTGGGATCCATCTTTTCTCCCAGGAGAGTAAATCCCATCTTTTCCCATTGCAGATTGACAGTGATGATCTCCTGGACAACACCGGAGATGCAGCCAGCTCCTTCTTTGAAGGTGCTGGGGTACGTACTTCCATGGACACAGTATTCCCTTTAGGAATGTTCCCTTGCATGTAGGGGGGGCTTGGTCATCTCCTGTCTTTATTTTGCTGGGAATGGGATTATTCCCTAAGGATACAATGAGCCTCCAATTCCTCTTTTTTTTGGGGGCGTTTTCTCCCAAATTTGGGTTATTGTGCATGAAATTGCCGGTTTTTGGTTCCCTGTTTATTTCTTGATTCCCAATTCGGAGAAATCTTGGCTTAATTAATCATTAATTAATTATCAATGTTTAATCATTAATTAATCATCAATGATTATTAATTAATAAATGTTACTAATAAATTATTAACCATAAATCTAGTTATAGACAATATACATATGGTATAAATTTATTAATAATTACTATATGTTATATATACTATAGTTTTATATACATACTATAGTTATAGATATATAACAATAACCAATTAATTCATCATTAATCAGTAACTGATAATTATTATCATTGATCATTAATTATTAAGAACATGATCAATATATTAATTTATTAATACTTACTATATGTTATATATACTATAAATATATTGATCATGTTCTTAATAATTAATGATTATTAATAATAATGATTAGTTATTGATTAATGATAAATTAATTGCTTACTAATGATCAATTAATGGTTAATGTGGTTCTTCCCTTTATTCCTCACCCCTGCGCCGCTTCCATTCCCTTCCCCTTTGCTCGTCCCTTGGGCTGGATTCCCACCACCTCCCCATGGCATTCCCAACCCTGCTTCCCCAATGGGATCCCAGTCTGGCTTCCTGGGGCTTTTCCATTGGCTTTGAGGGGGGTGTCTTCCTCCTATCCCATCCCCTCCATGAGGAAGGGGATGGTTTCTCCTTGGTTGAGAGATGGATGCGGGTTGAAGGCATCTCCCTAGGCTTGAGCTCAGCACCTTCTTCTCTCTCAGCTCCACGTCCAGGAGGCCTCTGGGAACCACCTGAGCACGGAGCAGAACCAACCGGCGGCCAGCGTGGACCTGGACTTCTTAGAAGATGACATCTTGGGGTCCCCATCCAGCACCGGGGCCACCTTGGCCAACTCGGACCAACCCTGCGACATCCTCCAGCAGAGCCTCCAAGAGGCCAACATCACCGAGCAGACCCTGGAAGCAGAAGCTGAGCTGGACCTGGGCTCCTTCCAACTGCCCACCCTCCAACCCGTGGTGCAGGCAACATCTGATGGCACCCCCCAGATCTTCTCAGGTGGGGCCGACCTCATCGGGCTGCAGCAACCCACGGTGCTCACCCACCAAGCGTTGGTGCAGCAGTCGGTGGGGGCCGATGTGGTCAACAAGGCCATCAGCGTCCAGCCCTTCTTGCAGCAGGTTGGGTTGGGGAACGTCACCATCCAACCCATCTCCAACCTTCAAGGCTTGCCCAATGGCAGCCCTAGTGGCACCTTGGGCATCGGGCCCATCCAAGTGGTGGGGCAGCAAGTGATGGCCATCAACCAGTCGGCGCAGCAGATCATCGCCAAGCAGGTCCAACCGTCCCAAGTGGCCACCATGCCCGTTGGGAGCTACATCACCCAACCAGCACCCGAGCAGCAGCAGGTCACCTTGGCCTCAACGGGGGTCTCTCCTCAAGGTGCTGGTCTTGTCATCCAGAAGAACCTGCCCACGGTGGCCACCACGACTCTCAATGGCAACTCCATGTTCGGAAGCGTCGCCGGCACTCAAGGCTCCCAACCTCTCACCGTCACCTCCAACCTGAGCAGCCCTTTGGTGCAAGCCCAGAACGTCATCATCCATAGGACGCCGACCCCCATCCAACCCAAACCCGCTGGGGTCCTCCAACAGAAGCTCTACCAGATCACCCCCAAGCCCTTTGCTTCCAACAACACCACGTTGACCATCCAGAACGAAGCCGCCCTCCAGCAGCAGAAGGCCCAGCAGAACCTCACCTTCATGGCCAGCAAACCAGGGCAGAACGTGGTCCTCTCGGGCTTCCCCCAAGGCCTCCCAGCCAACGTCTTCAAGCAGCCCCCACCCCAGCAACAAGCCCTCAGCAAACCCATGAGCGTCCACTTGTTGAACCAGGGCAGCAGCATCGTCATCCCGGCCCAACACGTCCCTCAGGCCATGCTGCAGGGTCAAAACCAGTTCCTCCTCCCTGGCCAACTGGCCGGTGCCTCCACCGTGCAGCTCCCACAGCAGCTCTCGGCTCTTCAGGCTAATATGGGTGGCCAAATCTTGACCACTTCCCATCCCACTGGCCAAGCCCACATCATAACCAGCCAAGGGCCCGGTGGGCAACTCTTGACCAACCAAGCGTTGCCGGCGCAGCTCCTCACCAACCAGAACATCACCAGCCCGTTGAACCTGGGCCAGGTCCTGACGTCGCAGAGCGCCCACGGCACCGCTCACATCCTCTCGGCTCCCATCCAGCTCCAGGCTGGCCAGGTTGGCCAACCAGCCCTCTTCCAGATGCCCGTCTCCTTGGCGGGCAGCTTGAGCACCCAAAGCCAACCGGTGATCCAAGGGGTGACCTTACCCAACCAAGTGGCCATGCTCAACGCCACCGAGAGCATGGGGCAAGCGGTGAGCATCCAACCTTCTGCTGCCACCGCTAGCCAAAGCCCTGGCCTTGGGCAAGCGCAGGCAAGCACGGGCACCAACCTGTTGGCCAACACTGAGCAGGGCTCCATCCTGACGGTGCAGACCTCCCAAGCTGCTCCTCTCCAGCTCAATGTCCCAACAGCACCTCCAACCCAAGCTCCTGTCACTTCCCAAGCCAGCCCCACGTTGGCTTCCAGCCCGGAGAAGATCATCCTGGGCCAAGCAGCCCCTGGAGCTGTCATCAACCAGGACTCCATGCAGATGTTCCTGCAGCAGGTAAGGAGCTCCCATTGAGGTCTGCATCCACCATGGGTTCCAACAGCATCATAAGGATGGGGTTGGAAGTGGGGCTTGAGGCCGGTGCTTTGTTTCTGGAAGGAGGAACCTCATTGATGGGGTGTCCTTCACCCCCCGTTCTCCTCGTTGATCCCACCCCACAACATGGGCTTTTCCTCATGGATTTCCACCTCCATGAGCGTGTTCCAAGTAGTTGGGTGGCTCTAGGAGTGATGGTGGATGGGCCCCACCATTGGATGGGTTGGGGACCATGGGGAGGTCAAGGTGGGTCCAATGGTGGTTGTGTTGGGAAGGGCTTTGGGGACATCTTGGATACTTGGGTTTGATCCCTAAACTCCTCTTTTGGAAGTGCTTGAGGTACGAGAGGAAGGAATGGGATGAGAGCAGGAGCTCTCATTGGTGGTGGCAGCATCTCAATGGTGGGAAGCTTCAGCTCCCCACTTTGTCCTTATTGGGGTCGCAGGAACTCACAGACCCCTGGAGATGTTGGGAATCATGGAATTGGGTTGGGAAGGAGCTGGACCCACAGGGTTGCTCCGACCTGGCCTTGATGGTGATGGAGCATCCAAACCTTCTCCATCCAACCCATCCCAGTGTCCCACCACCCTCATAGGGAAGAGCATCCATCCAGTTCCTCCTCATCCCATCCCTCCATCCCATGGCCAAAAACTCCCAGTCTCCTGGAACTGGAATTGCCCTTGGAACTGCTTGAGCTCCATGAGGTCCTCCTGGTCCCACCTCCCCATCCTCCTTGCCCATGGATCCCACTGTCCCCATTGAACACCCCCAATCACACCCCAGCACCACTTTCTCTATGTGGCATTCCCAATGAGTGGAGTGGGAAGAGCATGGGGCTCTTCCTCCAATCCCACTTTTTCCAATGGAAGATCCATGGTTTTCCCTGGGTGGGAAGGAGGAAGCAGGATGCGCCCTCCGCAGCTGGAATTCGATGGGAATTTTCTGCTCCATGGCATGGGTTCACCCCTTGTGCTCCCAAAAGCCCAATTCCCAGTTAAATTGGGAATTCCCAGTTCTGGGAATGGGTGGGAATGGGCGAGCTGCAACCGAAGTGGGGCCAAAATCCATCCCCTTCCCATTGTCCATCCCTCCGCGCATCCCAAACTCCGGCTGCTCCCGCTTGCTTGCAAGACTAACCCTAAAGCTGCCGCTTTTCCTTCTCTTCCCATTCCAAAGCTTTTATCCCTCTTTTTCCCTTGCCCAAATCCTTCGTTTTTCCATAGAAAATCGGGATTGATTAATGGGGGATGTGTGGGGGGTATATGGGATGTTTGGAAGCGGAGCGCAATTCCTGGTGGGAATCCTGGTGCATCCCTCCCTGCTTCACCCTCAAAGCAGCTGTAAAAGCTCTGGGTGATGCTTGCAGCATTCCTGAGGCTTTGGGATTATCCCGGAGCCTTCAGAGCGGGAATGATCCCAATGGGGCCGGAATTCCTTCCTCAGCTTGGACTAACGCTCTGCCTCTTTCCTTCTCTGTTGCAGCAGAAGCTCCCTGGAGCATCCCCGTCCCCTTCGCTACCTCATCCTCCCCTTGGGGACACCCCGCAGCTCCCGGCTTCCCACCTCTCCCAAATCCCATCCCGACCCCCTTCCCAACCCCAACCCCTTTCCCGACCCCCTTCCCAACCCCAATCCCTTTCCCGGCCCCCTTCGGAGCCGCTCGCCCGGCCCTGCACCCCACAAGCCCCATTGTACCTCATTCCCAACCAGTTATCCTCCTCCTCCTCTTCCTCCTCCCCATTAGCGGGGGGGCAGCACCCGTTGCGGCCCCCATCCCAACCCCAAGCGGCGTTCCCGACGGCACAGCCCGAGGCTGAGATCCCCCATTCCCATTCCCCCCACTTCCAGCTGCAATTCCCAACCCAAAGCCAGCTCAAACCCCCCCCTGCTCCCAGTCACGCTCTGCACCTAAGCACGGAGCAGCAGAGGAGCTTCCCAATGGTCCCGAACCAGTTCCAATCCATCCCAGCTATTCCCAGTCCCGCTCCTCAACAGAAGCCAATACTGGACAGGTTCCAGCAGGTAAATAAGGGGCATCAATGGGGGGGTGGGGTTGAGGCTGGAATATGGCCTCAGAATCCCAAAAATCGGGATGTTGAAGGCTAAAATGGGGAAAAAAACCCCATCCGGGATGCAGAGCGCCGCTTCCTCGCCTCATTCCCGTTGTTCTTTGGGATGTTTCCCTTGGGATAACACTGGGCCCCATTCCCAACCCCTTTTGGGGTGGCATTCCCATTGGGATTGCTGCAGAGAGCAGAGCCTTGCCAATGGGGTCACACATTGAGGTTTGCCTATGGAGTACCAGGAATGAACTGGATCCAGGGGGGGGTTATTCGGTATTCCCAAGGCTGGGAATGGCAGGGATAGCACTGGAGCTGCTTTTCCCACTGGGATTTGATACCACCCCCACCTTGGATGTGGGTTTGGGAAGGGGGAACCCTGTGCTTGGGGTTCAATGGCAGCTTTATGGCTTCTCTGGCATCTCCTATTGGGAAAAGCATCGGATTCTGGAGGCTTGGGTCTGTTTTACAGGGCCCAGGGTGGATTTGGGGTGGTTTATGGTGGTTTGGGGGCATTTTGGGGTGGTTTATGGTGTTTTGTAGTGGATTTTGGGGTGGTTTACATTGGATTTTGGGGTGGTTTATGGTGGATTTTGGGGTGGTTTATGGTGTTTTATAGTGGATTTTGGGATGGTTTATGGTGCATTTTGGGGTGGTTTATGGTGTTTTATAGTGGATTTTGGGACGGTTTATGGTGGACTTGGGGTGGTTTATGGTGGATTCGGGTGGTTTTGGGGCATTTTGGGGTGGTTTATGGTGTTTTATAGTGGATTTTGGGGTGGTTTATGGTGTTTTATAGTGGATTTTGGGGTGGTTTATGGTGTTTTATAGTGGATTTTGGGGTGGTTTATGGTGCATTTTGGGGTGGTTTATGGTGTTTTGTAGTGGATTTTGGGGTGGTTTATGGTGGATTCGGGTGGTTTTGGGGCATTTTGGCATGGTTTATGGTGTTTTGTAGTGGATTTTGGGATGGTTTATGGTGCATTTTGGGGTGGTTTATGGTGTTTTATAGTGGATTTTGGGATGGTTTATGGTGCATTTTGGGGTGGTTTATGGTGTTTTATAGTGGATTTTGGGGTGGTTTATGGTATTTTATAGTGGATCTTGGGGTGGTTTATGGTTTTAAAGTGGATTTTGGGTGGTTTATATTGGATTTTGGGGTGGTTTATGGTGTTTTAAGGTGTTTTATGGTGGTTTATGGTGGATTTTGGGGTTGTGTATGGTGTTTTATAGTAGATTTTGGGGTGGTTTCTGGTACATTTTGGGATGATTTATGGTGTTCTATAATGGATTTTGTGGTGGTTTATGGTGTTTTATAGTGGATTTCGGGGTTGTGTGTGTCGTGTTCTATAGTGGATTTTGGGGTGGTTTATGGTGTTTTATACTGGATTTTGGGATGGTTTATGGTGGATTTTGGGGTTGTGTGTGGTGTTTTATAGTGGATTTGGGGATGGTTTATGGTGGATTTTGGGGTGGTTTATGGTGGGTTTGGGGATGGTTTATGGTGTTTTATAGTGGATTTTAGGGTGGTTTATGGTGCATTTTGGGGTGGTTTATGGTGTTTTAGAATGGATTTTGGGGTGCTTTATGGTGTTTCTGGTGGATTTTGTTGTGCTTTATGGTGTTTCTAGGGTGCTTTATTGTGTTTCGGGGGGATTGTGGGGTGGTTTGGGGTGGTTTTGGGGTGGTTTATGGTGTTTCTGTTGGATTTTGGGGTGGTTTCTGTTGGATTTTGGGGTGGTTTCTGTTGGATTTTGGGGTGGTTTCTGTTGGATTTTGGGGTGGTTTCTGTTGGATTTTGGGGTGGTTTCTGTTAGATTTTGGGGTGGTTTATGTTTTTGGGGTGCTTTATGGTGTTTCTGTTGGATTTTGGGGTGGTTTCTGTTGGATTTTAGGGTGGTTTATGTTGCTTTTGGAGTGCTTTATGGTGTTTCTGTTGGATTTTGGGGTGGTTTCTGTTAGATTTTGGGGTGGTTTATGTTGCTTTTGGGGTGCTTTATGGTGTTTCGGGTGGATTTTGGGGTGTATTCTGTTGGATTTTGGGGTGCTTTATGTTGTTTTGGGGTGCTTTATGGTGTTTCTGTTGGATTTCGGGGTGTTTTATGGTGTTTTTGGGGTGCCTCAATGTTGTTTATGCCCTCTCCCCCCCAGGGCATCATCCTGCAGCCGAAGCAGCCCCCGGCCAGCCAGGCCCCCACTGCGCTCGCCCCCTTTGGCACCTCGGCCCCCTCGGTGCTGGTGAGCGGCCCGGGGCAGCCGGTGACGGTGACGGTGACAACCACGACCACCACGGCCACTGCAGGTACATGGGAGGGGGACCCAGTGCATGGGGGTCCTGGACCACGAGCATCATGGTACATGAGCATTAATGGTACCCCAGTATCCTGGGCCATGAGCATCCTGGTGCATGAGGGTCCTGGACCATGAGCATCATGGTACATGAGCATTAATGGTACCCCAGTGTCCTGGACCATGAGCATCCTGGTGCATGAGGATCCTGGACCACGAGCATCATGGTACATGAGCATTAATGGTACCCCAGTGTCCTGGACCATGAGCATCCTGGTGCGTGAGGGTCCTGGACCACGAGCATCAGGGTACATGAGCATTAATGGTACCCCAGTGTCCTGGACCATGAGCATCCTGATGCATGAGGGTCCTGGACCACGAGCATCATGGTACAAGAGCATTAATGGTACCCCAGTGTCCTGGACCATGAGCATCCTGGTGCTCAAGGGTCCTGGACCACGAGCATCATGGTACATGAGCATTAATGGTACCCCAGTGTCCTGGGCCATGAGCATCCTGGTGCATGAGGGTCCTGGACCACGAGCATCATGGTACATGAGCATTAATGGTACCCCAGTGTCCTGGGCCATGAGCATCCTGGTGCATGAGGGTCCTGGACCACGAGCATCATGGTACATGAGCATTAATGGTACCCCAGTATCCTGGACCATGAGCATCCTGGTGCATGAGGGTCCTGGACCATGAGCATCATGGTACAGGAGCATTAATGGTACCCCAGTGTCCTGGACCATGAGCATCCTGGTGCATGAGGGTCCTGGACCACGAGCATCATGGTACATGAGCATTAATGGTACCCCAGTGTCCTGGACCATGAGCATCCTGGTGCATGAGGGTCCTGGACCACGAGCATCATGGTACAGGAGCATTAATGGTACCCAGTGTCCTAGGCCATGAGCATCCTGGTGCATGAGGGTCCTGGACCACGAGCATCATGGTACAGGAGCATTAATGGTACCCAGTGTCCTGGACCATGAGCATCCTGGTGCATGAGGGTCCTGGACCACGAGCATCATGGTACGTGAGCATTAATGGTACCCCAGTGTCCTGGACCATGAGCATCCTGGTGCATGAGGGTCCTGGACCACAAGCATCATGGTACAGGAGCATTAATGGTACCCCAGTGTCCTGGACCATGAGCATCCTGGTGCATGAGGGTCCTGGACCACGAGCATCATGGTACAGGAGCATTAATGGTACCCCAGTGTCCTGGGCCATGAGCATCCTGGTGCATGAGGGTCCTGGACCACGAGCATCATGGTACATGAGCATTAATGGTACCCCAGTGTCCTGGACCATGAGCATCCTGGTGCATGAGGGTCCTGGACCACGAGCATCATGGTACATGGGCATTAATGGTACCCCAGTGTCCTGGGCCATGAGCATCCTGGTGCATGAGGGTCCTGGACCATGAGCATCATGGTACATGAGCATTAATGGTACCCCAGTGTCCTGGACCATGAGCATCCTGGTGCACAAGTGTCCTGGACCACGAGCATCATGGTACATGAGTATTATGGTACCCAAGCATCCTGGTGCACAAGCATCCTGGGCCATGAGCATCCCAGTGCCCCAGTGTCCTGGACCACAAGCATCATGGTACATGAGTATTATGGTACCCAAGCATCTCAGTGCACAAGTGTCCTGGACCACAGTTATCATGGTGCACAAGCATCATGGTACATGAGTATTATGGTCCTGGACCATGAGCATCCTGCATCACGAGCATCACGTCCCCCTTATGCTGGGGCTTGAAGCGATGCAAGCAAGGGAGCTGGGATGGGTCTGTTGGGATGGATCCATCGGGATGCATCCATTGGGATGGGATGCATGGGGGGATCCCGATCCTTCCTTATCCTGCTGGAACGTGAACCTCTCTTCTTGGTTTCCCTGCACCAGGAATCACGGCCCCGGCGCCCACCGAGAGCAAAACCTTCTCCAGTGTTTCCACCCCGATTCCAGCTGGGAAAGGGGCCGTGGCCCAGGGAAAGCCGGGAACGCCGCTCGCCATACAGCAGCCGGTGCAGGTGAGGGACCCCTTTCCATGGCTTTCCATGGGTTTCCCCCACTATTCCAAGGGTTTCCCACACTATTCCAAGGGTTTCCCACGTTATTCCAGGGGTTTCCCACGTTATTCCAAGGGTTTCCCACATTATTCCAAGGGTTTCCCACATTATTCCAAGGGTTTCCCCCATTATCCCAAGGGTTCCCCGCATTATTCTAAGGGTTTCCCACGTTATTCCAAGGGTTTCCCACACTATTCCAAGAGTTTCCCACACTATTCCAAGGGTTTCCCCCACTATTCCAAGGGTTTCCCACACTATTCCAAGAGTTTCCCACACTATTCCAAGGGTTTCCCACGTTATTCCAGGGGTTTTTCCCATGCTATTCCAAGGGTTTCCCCCATTATTCCAAGGGTTTCCCGCACTATTCCAAGGGTTTCCCACACTATTCCAAGGGTTTCCCACACTATTCCAGGGGTTTCCCACGTTATTCCAGGGGTTTCCCACGTTATTCCAAGGGTTTCCCACATTATTCCAAGGGTTTCCCACATTATTCCAAGGGTTTCCCCCGTTATTCCAAGGGTTTCCCCCATTATTCCAAGGGTTTCCCCCATTATTACAAGGGTTTCCCACGTTATTCCAAGGGGTTTCCCACACTATTCCAAGGGGTTTCCCACACTATTCCAAGGGTTTCCCCCACTATTCCAAGGGTTTTCCCCCATTATCCCAAGGCTTTCCCCCCATTATCCCAGGGTTTTCCCCCATTATCCCAGCATTCCCCCCATTATCCCAGGGTTTCCACCCATTATCCCAAGTTTCCCCCCATAATCCCAAGCTTTCCCCACATTATCCCAGGGTTTTCTCCCCATTATCCCAGGGTATTCCCCTATTATCCCAGGGTTTTCCCCCCATTATCCCTGGTTTCCCCCCATTATCCCAGCATCCCCCCCATTATAGCAGGGTTTCCCCCCATTATCCCAGGTTTCCCCCATTATCCCCACATCCCCCCGTGCTTTCTCCCCTCTTTAACCCCTCCCTCCCTCCCTCCCTCTCTCCCCTCAGCCCAAGCCCGCAGTGCTCAGCTCCGTCCCGGGCCTGCCCCTGCCCAAGGGCCCCCTGCAGATCCAGGTGCTTGGCAAGGGGATCCCACAGCTCCTGCCCTCGGTGCCGGGGCCAGGCCAGCCAATGGTGAGCTCCCAGCCCATCCCCCCCCCCCCATTGTCCCAATGGGGAATTCCCGTCATTCCCATTGCCGTCATTCTCATTCCCATTCCCATTCCCTTCATTCATTCCCATTCCCATTCCCGTCATTCCCATTCCCTTCATTCATTCCCATTCCCGTTCCCGTCATTCCCGTTCCCGTCATTCCCGTTCCCGTCATTCCCGTTCCCGTCATTCCCGTTCCCGTCATTCCCGTTCCCATTCCCGTCGTTCATTCCCGTTCCTGTCATTCCCGTTCCCGTCATTCCCATTCCCGTTCCCTTCGTTCATTCCCATTCCCGTTCCCTTCGTTCATTCCCATTCCCGTTCCCGTCGTTCATTCCCGTTCCCGTCGTTCATTCCCGTTCCCGTCGTTCATTCCCGTTCCCGTCGTTCATTCCCGTTCCCGTCATTCCCGTTCCCGTCATTCCCGTTCCCATTCCCGTCATACATTCCCATTCCCATTCCCGTCATTGATTCCCATTCCCATCATTCCCATTCCCATCATTCCCGTCATTCCCATTCCCGTCATTCCCATTCCCGTCATTCCCATCATTCATTCCCATTCCCGTCATTCCCATCATTCATTCCCATTCCCGTCATTCCCATCATTCATTCCCATTCCCGTCATTCCCATTCCCGTCATTCCCATTCCCGTCATTCCCATTGGAGCGGGAGCTCCATAACCCCCCCCACCACACGGACCCCCTTGGGATGCTGGGGGCGTTGCCCACCCCAGAACCCCTTTGGTCACAAGTTCCTTCCTTCCAAACCCTCCTCGAGCCGTGTTCTCCATCCCTAAATCCCTTTGCTGCCTCCACAATCGCCCTTCCCCATCCCAATCCCTCTTCCCCATCCCAATCCCTCTTCCCCATCCCAATCCCTCTTCCCCATCCCAATCCCTCTTCCCCATCCCAATCCCTCTTCCCCATCCCGATCCCTCTTCCCCATCCCGATCCCTCTTCCCCATCCCGATCCCTCTTCCCCATCCCAATCCCTCTTCTCCATCCCGATCCCTCTTCCTTATCCCAATCCCTCTTCCCCATTCCCAATCCCTCTTCTTCATCCCAATCCCTCTTCCCCATCCCAATCCATCTTCCCCATCCCAATCCCTCTTCCCCGTCCCAATCCCTCTTCCCCGTCCCAATCCCTCTTCCCCGTCCCAATCCCCCTTTCCCATTCCAATCCCTCTTCTCCATCTCAATCCCTTTCCCCATCTTTTGGAGCGGTGAATCCCACCCCAGTAAATCCCATCCCAGTGAATCCCATTGTGTTGAATCCCACCCCAGTGAACCCCCCCCTCATCCCATCTTCTCCCCTCCCCACAGTACGACACCAAACTGGGACTCAAGAAACCCCCCACTCTCCAACCCAGCAAAGAAGCTTGGTGAGTCCATCCCCGTGGCTTCCCCACGCCCGTTCCCCTCGGGAACGCCGGGAATTCCACGCGTGGAGCACTCAGCTCTTCCCATTCCTTCCAGTTTCCTGGAGCAGCTCCACAAGCACCAGGGCTCCGTGCTGCATCCCGACTACAAGACGGCGTTCCGCTCCTTCGAGGACGCGCTGCAGCGCCTCCTGCCCTACCACGTCTACCAGGGGATGCTGCCCTCAGCCCATGACTACCGCAAGGGTAAAGGGGGAAAATCCATGGGGAATTGGGCACTAAAGAGGGATTTGCTCTCCCTACGGCTTCAGCCGTTCCCAAGGGGACATTGGATTGGATTCCCAGGGTTTGGGCACCTGGAATGGTTCAAGGGGATGCTTGTAGGGGTGCCCATGGTGAGCACTGGAAGCTTCATGGTGGAGCAGTTGAAATGCCCTTCCCCTTTCCCTTCCCCTTTCCCTTCCCCTTTCCCTTCCCCTTTCCCTTCCCCTTTCCCTTCCCCTTTCCCTTCCCCTTTCCCTTCCCCTTCCCCTTCCCCTTCCCCTTCCCCTTTCCCTTCCCCTTTCCCTTCCCCTTCCCCTTCCCCTTCCCCTTCTATTCCTTCTCTTCCTCCTCCTTTTCTCCCTTTCTGTTTCACTTCTCCTCCTCTTCCTCCTTTCCTTTCCCCTTTCCCTTCTTCTCCTTCTCTTCCTCCTCCTTTTCCTTTTCCTCCTTCCTCCTCTCCTCCTCCTCTCCTCCTCCTCTTCCTCCTTATCCTTACCTTTATCCTCCTCCCCCTCCTTTCCCTTTTCCTTCTCCTCCCTCCTCCTTTCCTCCTCCTCTTCCTCCTCATCCTTACCTTTATCCTTTCCCTTCTCCTCATCTCCCCCTCCCCATTACCTTTCTCCTCCCCTCCTTCCCCTCTCCCCTTACCCCCAGCAGCGGTGCTGACCCCGGTGCTGACCCCGGTGCTGACCGCGGTGCTGAGTGACCCCGGTGCTGAGTGACCGCGGTGCTGAGTGAGCGCGGTGCTGACCCCGGTGCTGAGCGCGGTGCTGAGTGACCCCGGTGCTGACCGCGGTGCTGACCCCGGTGCTGACCGCGGTGCTGAGTGCGGTGCTGAGTGACCCCGGTGCTGAGTGACCCCGGTGCTGAGCGCGGTGCTGAGTGACCCCGGTGCTGACCCCGGTGCTGAGCGCGGTGCTGAGTGACCGCGGTGCTGACCCCGGTGCTGAATGACCCCGGTGCTGACCGCAGCGCTCTGCTCTGTGCCCGCAGTGGACGAGGAGTTCGAGGTGGTCTCCACGCAGCTGCTCAAGCGCACCCAGGCCATGCTCAACAAGTACCGGCTGCTGCTGCTCGAGGAGTCCCGGGTGAGTCCCAGCCTGCGCCAGTCCCGGCCTCCGGAACATGGGCACGAGCGGGAGGCGCTGCGGGGTGCAGAGTGCAAACACTGCTGCTCCTGCGCCTCCTCCTCCTTGTCCTCCTCTTCCTCCTCCATCTCCTCTTTATCCTTATCCTTATCCTTATCCTTTACCCTTATCCTTTATCCTTATCCTTTATCCTTACCCTTATCCTTTACCCTTATCCTTTACCCTTATCCTTTACCCTTATCCTTTACCCTTATCCTTTACCCTTATCCTTTACCCTTATCCTTTACCCTTATCCTTTACCCTTATCCTTTACCCTTATCCTTTACCCTTATCCTTTACCCTTATCCTTTACCCTTATCCTTTACCCTTATCCTTTACCCTTATCCTTTACCCTTATCCTTTACCCTTACCTTTTACCCTTACCCTCCTCCTCCATCTCCTCTTTATCCTTATCCTTATCCTTATCATTATCTTTTTCGTTATCCTTTATCCTTATTGTTATCCTTACCCTCCTTTTCCATTGCCTCTTTATCCTTATCCTTATCATTATCCTTATCCTTTATCTTTACCCTCCTCCTCCATCTCCTCTTTCTTCTCCTCATCTTTCCTAATCTTTCTTTCTCCTCCTCCATCTCCTCTTTCTCCTTCTTACCCTTCTTCTTACTCTTATCTTTATCCTTCTTCTCCTCCATCTCTTCCTTCTTCTTACCCTTCTTTGTTCCCTTAACCTTATCATAATCCTTATCTTTATCCTTATCCTCATCCTCCTCCTCCTCCATCTCCTCTTTCTCCCTCTCCTTTTTCTCCTTGTCTTTATCTTTCTCCTTCTCCTACATCTCCTCTTTCTGCTTCTCCTTCTCCATATCCTTCTTCTCTATATCCTTCTTCTCCTTCTCCTCCTTATCCTTCTCCTTCTCCTTCTTCTCCTTATCTTTATCCTTGTCCTTCTCCATCTCCTCTTTCTTCTTGTCCTTCTCCTCCTTCTCCTTATCTTTATCCTTCTCCTTCTCCTCCATCTCCTCTTTCTGCTTCTCCTTCTCCATATCCTTCTTCTCCTTATCCTTCTCCTTATTCTTCTTCTCCATATCCTTCTCCTTATCCTCCTTCTCCTTATCTTTATCCTCCTCCTCCTCCATCTCCTCTTTCTGCTTCTCCTTTTCCATATCCTTCTTCTCCGTATCCTTCTCCTTATCTTTATCCTTCTCCTCCTCCTCCTCCATCTCCTCTTTCTGCTTCTTCTTATCCTTATTCTCCTCCATCTTTTCTTTGTCCTTCTTCTTTATCCTCCTCCTCATCCTCACCCTCTTCCTCCTCCTCCCCACCACCCCTGCAGAGGGTCAGCCCATCCGCCGAGATGGTGATGATCGACCGCATGTTCATCCAGGAGGAGAAGACCACCTTGGCCCTCGACAAGCAGCTGGCCAAGGAGAAACCAGGTGGGATACACGACCATTCCCAAGCCTTTCCCTTGGGAATGAGGGGGGCAAGGAAGCCATTGAGAGCCCCCAGCATTCCCAATGGGAACGGAGCTCCTCACTCTCCCCCTTTTTCCCTTCCAGATGAATACGTCTCCTCCTCTTCCCGTGCTCCCGGCGTTCCATCCTCTTCTTCCTCCTCTTCCTCATCCTCCTCTTCCTCCTCCACCTCGGTCTCCAGCACCACCCCAACCCCAGAGACCCTGAAGCCCCCCCCATTACCCACCCCTATGGTCCACCCCACCAAACTGGTCATCAAACACAGTGGTGGCTCCCCATCGGTCACTTGGGCCAAAGCCAGCCCAGCTCCATTGGATGGGGATGAGGATGCTCTTCCATCCCGGAGCAAACCTCCCATCAAAACCTATGAAGCCCGGAGCAGGATTGGCCTCAAACTGAAGATCAAACAAGAAGCTGGTTTGAGCAAAGTGGTCCATAACACAGCTCTGGACCCAGTACACCAACCCCAAAGCACGTGTAGGGTCATCCGAGCCACCGGTGCCACCATGAACGGCTCCATTGACCATGGGATATCGGGAATGAGCGAGAAGAAACCCATGGTCACCTATTGCCGTTTGCCCCTCCGGAAAACCTACAGGGAGAACGTGGATGCTTTTTTAGGGGAGAAAAGCCCTGATACTGGCTCGAAAAGCACCAAAACGGAGCCTATCCCGGTCGGAAGCAACGTAAAGCATGAGGATGGCTCCCGGAGCGTCATCACATCCCATAGGAGCCGGGAGAAACCCATGGAGAAGAGCCCCAAGCTCTTAGTGCCGAGCAAGCCCGAAGACTCCACCAGTGGCCTTATGAAGGAGCTTGAAGAGGTGGAAGAGGACTTTTACCATGGAATGATCAAACCGGAGCCTCCGGATCAAGGCACCGGGCCGGAACTCCATTGGGAAGCGCCGTTCCCGTCGGCCAAGCGCCGTAAGTCGGAATCCTTGGAAGTGGATAACGCCAGCTTCTCCAGTGATAGCCCTCAAGACGATGCCCTCAACGAGCATCTCCAAAGCGCCATCGACAGCATCCTCAACCTCCAGCAGCATCCCGGCGCTTCCCAAAGCATCCGGACGCCTTCCTCTTCCTACAATTCCTCCTCTTCCCCTTTTTCCTCGCCCGCCCATCGCACGGACACCTTCGTCGCTGCCCCCAACCACAACGGTGGCCTTGGAGCCAGGACGTTGACCAGATAACAGAGGAAGATCCCGCTTGGAATCCCATGGGAAAGGGGTGGGGAAGGTGGGAATGGGGACCGGAAGTTGGGGGGGAGGGGGAAAAAAAAGGGGGGGGGGTGTGGGGAAAAAAAAAGGGAGGGAGGGATGTTGGGAAAACTCCAGGATGGAAAACTTGGGAATAAGGGGGGGTTTGGGGTGAAGCCCCCGTTTGGATTCCAGATTCCCAAGAGTGGGATTGTTCCTGCTTTTCTATGGTGTCATCCCCCCCCCCCATTCACCCCAAAAGGAAAGAGGAGCTGGAATGGGGTTCATCCCCCCCCCCCATTCACCCCAAAAGGAAAGAGGAGCTGGAATGGGGTTCATCCCCCCCCCATTCACCCCAAAAGGAAAGAGGAGCTGGAATGGGGTTCATCCCCCCCCCATCCACCCCAAGAGGAAAGAGGAGCTGGAATGGGGTTCATTCCCCCCCCATTCACCCCAAAAGGAAAGAGGAGCTGGAATGGGGTTATTCCAGGATTTGGGATCATCCAGAGGGGAAAAGCAGGGAGCGCAACGATCAGATGCTGGAAAAGGGGGATCAAATCCCTGCGGATAAAAGGGGTGGGAATAGGGCTCTGCTTTTCCCTATTCTCCCTCTGGGAGGGTTTGAAGGGGGGGAAGCACCAAAACAATGGGGAATTCTCCACCCCTTCCCTAAAAACACCCAATCCGGAAGGATTCGTCATCCCCGCTCCGGGGCCGGGCCTTTTCCCACTGTTTTTCCCGAGTCTTTTCCTTATTTTCCCATACAAGGCACTAAGTTCAGCCTCCCCCATCCTTTTATCCATAGCTTCCCGATGGGAATCCGCAGGGAAAACGGGATTTGGGGGGGTTAAAACAGCGCGGGTCCCGCTCCGGAATGCGGCGTTTCCCAAGTGTTTTCCTTAGTGTTTTTTGGGGAGTTTTCCCATTTTGGGGCCCAAATCATGGGAATGGGGGAAATTGACCCCAAATTTGACGTTTCTAAAGGAAAAAGTGGGAATTCTCTCGCTTGCAAGGGGAAAGGGGGGGGTTAAACTCAACTGGGATCCACAAATCCCCTTTTCCGGAGCTATGGGAACGCCGCGTTCCGGCATTCCGGCATTCCTGACCGCTTGCTCACCGCCAGCGCCCAGTTCCTCCCTTTAACCCCCCAGTTCCCATTGCCTCCCGCAATCCCAACCGCTTCCATCCCTTCCAAAGGCCTTAAGGGAGGGATGGGGATGGAGGGAATCCCAATGGAATCCCTATGGAAAACGATCCCCAAGCTCCAGGCTTGGCCTCTCCGGAGCCCCATTCCCAGCCTTGCAACCGGATTAGGGCAGCAATAAGGGACAATTCCCGTTTTCCCACTGTTTGATCCCTGTTGGATCCCCCCCCTTATCCCTCTATATCCATGTGTATTAAAGCCGGGTTTATTGGGGCTCTTTAGCTTGGGAATATCGCTCGGTTCCCCCCATTGGGAGCCCGAAATCCACCTTTTCCCTCTTTTCCATGCGGAAAACCGGGAGATTTCCCCTATTTCCCCCCCAAAACGGGGCGTGCGGGATGGCGCTTCCCCTTCATTTTACATAGGAACCCCCCCCCTTTATCCCATGGGATGTGGCGCTGAGATGGGGAGGGGGGGTTCAGCCTTATCCCAATCCATGGAATTCTGGGGGGGGGGGGGGGGTGATGCTGGGAGCGGAGTTAATCCTGGTTTTAGTGGGATTTTGGGATGGGGGAAGGTCAGAATCATTCCAAGCCACCCCCTCCCCCCCCCATTCCCGGTATCCCGAATGATCCATCCTATAAATAGTTTTGTACTTGTATTTATTGTGGATAACGGCGTTTTTTATCGGGAATTCTGTACATTTAGGACTTTGTAAATTAAAATGGTTTTTGCTTTCTATAAACTCAGCACCCCCCAACCCCGATCCCTTGGGAATGGGGGGGAAATCCAGGGAGAACGGTGAAAATGGGGTTAAAATCCATCGAAAATGGTGAAAATGGGGTTAAAGTCCATGGAAAATGGTGAAAATGGGGTTAAAATCACCAGGAAATGGTGAAAGTTGGTTGAAATCCAGGGAAAGCGGTGAAAATCCAGGCAAAGGGTGGAAATTGGGTGAAAATCCAGGGAAAATGGTGAAAATGGGGGGAAAAACCAGGGAAAATGGTGAAAATGGGGTTAAAGTCACCAGGAAATGGTGAAAGTTGGTTGAAGTTCAGGGAAAATGGGGAAAATCCAGGCAAAGGGTGGAAATTGGGTGAAAATCCAGGGAAAATGGTGAAAATGGGGTTAAAATCCAGGGAAAATGGTGAAAATGGGGTTAAAATCACCAGGAAATGGGGAAAGGTGGTTGAAATCCAGAGAAAATGGGGAAAATCCGGGAAAGGGATGGAAATTGGGGTAAAATCCAGGGAAAATGGTAAAAAACAGGTAAAGTGGTGAAAATCGGGTTAAAATCCAGGAGAAATGGTGAAAACTGGGTTAAAATCCAGGGAAATTTGTTAACATTCAGGAAAATGGTGAAAAGTGGATGGAATCCAGAGCAAATGGTGAAAATTGGGGGAAAATGGTGAAAATCTGGTAAAAATCCAAGTAAAATGGTAAAAAAACAGGTAAAATGATGAAAATTGGGTTGAAATCCAGGGAAAATTGGTGAAAAATGGGTAAAAGCCAGGAAATACTGAGAAAATCAGGTAAAAAGGGTTAAAATCCTCTCAAAATCAAGAGGGAAGCGGTGAAAACAGGGTTAAAATCACCAGGAAAAGGGTGAAAATTGGGGTGAAATGATGCAAAAAGGGTTAAAATCCAGGGAAAATGGCAAAAATCCAGGAAAACTTGTGAAAATCCAGGGAAAAGGCTGACAATGCTGTTAAAATCGAGGGGAAATGGTGAGAATCGGGTTAAAAGGCAGGGAAAATGGTTCAGATCCAGGTAAATGGTAAAAAGCGGGTTAAAATCAGCCGGAAAATGGGGTGAAACGGTGAAAATCCCATTGAAATCATGAGGAAATGGTGAAGATGGGGTGAAATCCAAGGAAAACAGTGAAAATGGGGTGAAATCCCAGGAAAACGGTGAAAATGGGGTGAAATCCCAGGAAAACGGTGAAAATCCAGGGAAAAGCCTTAAAATCGGGGTTAAAAGGGTTAAAATCGGGTAAAGCCCCACGGGGGGGGGAGGGGGGCAGGGAGGGGCCTTGGTCCCATGGGGCGGCTCCCACCCACTTGTGGGGCGGGGGGGTTGGGGGTCCAGGAGCCAATCAGAGCCCTGGATTGTGCCCCATAAGTGATGCTGGGGGGGGGGGTCAGGAGCCAATCAGAGCCCTGGATTGTGCCCCATAAGTGAGGTTGGGGGGGGGGGGGGCAGGAGCCAATCAGAGCCCTGGATTGTGCCCCATAAGTGATGCTGGAGGGGGTCAGGAGCCAATCAGAGCCCCGGACCCTGCCCCACAGTGGGGCTGTGGCCAGGAAATTCCAAGGGGGGGGGGGGGTGCGGGCGGATCCCACAATCCCAGGAAATCCCAGGTGGAGCCAAACTGGGGGGGGGGGGGGAGCATCGGATCCCATTGGGATGAGCCCCACATCGCGACCCCCCCCTTTCCCTTCCTCCCCCCCCCAATCCCTAGGGATCCCTTGGGATTCCCTGGAATCCCCGCTCCCAGCACCCCGTTATCCCTGGATTCGTTTCCCTTCGGTTGGCCCCGCCTCCAATGATTAATATATGCTAATTTAGCCTGATTTATGGTAATTTAGCCCGATTTATGCCCCCCCCCGTTGCATCCCATAGCCCCATCCCTTTCCTCCGGCCGCTTCCCTCTCAGAGCTTGGGAACGCCGCAACAGGCTTTGCCCTTCCTTCCTATCCCACTAAAACAAGCCCTAAAATCCCACTTTTTTTAGGGCTAAAACCCCCTTTTTTCCTATTAAAAAGTTGGGGGGGGTGCGTGGAAAAAACAAACGGGATTTTGGGGGAAAAAACCAACCTTTTGGATCCACCTGGAATTTGGGAAGGGGGGGACCCCCCTTTTGACGCACTTAGGAGCACCCCCATGGCCACCGCTTGCCATTGAGCGCGCCTCGATCCTATTGCCCGGTGCGGGTCGCGTTCATCCCCATCAAACCCACAGCATTCCCAAAGGCTGGAATGTTCAGCTGGATGAAGAAGCACGCCAAGAAGAGCCCGGAGGCGGCGGGGACGGTGCGAGCCGGCCTCAAGAAGCTCTATAGGAAGAAGTTATTCCCTATGGAAGAAGCGTGCCGCTTCCATGACTTCCATTCGCCCGCCTTGGAAGAGGCGGATTTCGACACCAAGCCCATGGTGCTGGTGATGGGGCAGTATTCCACTGGGAAAACCACCTTCATCCAGTACCTACTGGAGCAGGACATCCCGGGAAGCCGCGTCGGACCCGAGCCCACCACTGACTCCTTTGTGGCCATCATGCATGGGGAAACCGAGGGGATCATCCCCGGTAACGCCCTCGTCGTCGATCCCAATAAACCCTTCCGGAAGCTCAGTCCGTTTGGGAATGGTTTCCTCAACCGGTGAGTGCTGCAGCGCTGCAAATCCAATGGGAATGGGGTGGGGAGTTCCCTTTGGGGGGTCCTGTCCCCTTCAAATCCAATGGGAATGGGGTGGGGAGTTCCCTTTGGGGGGTCCTGTCCCCACCAAATCCAATGGGAATGGGGTGGGGAGTTCCTTTTGGGGGGTCCCATCCCCTTCAAATCCAATGGGAACGCGATGGGGACTTCCTTTCGGTGGTCCCCCCCACACTAAATCCAATGGGAACGGGAATGCAGTGGGGACTTCCTCTAGGGGGGCCCGTCCCCACCAAATCCAATGGGAATGGGATGGGGAGTTCCTTTCTGTGGTTCCCACCACCACCAAATCCAATGGGAATGGGATGGGGAGTTCCCTTTAGGTGGTCCCGTCCCCATCACATCCAATGGGAATGCAGTGGGGACTTCCTTTAGGTGGTCCCGTCCCCTTCAAATCCAATGGGAATGGGGTGGGGAGTTCCTTTTGGTGGTCCCGTCCCATTCAAATCCAATGGGAATGCAATAGGGACTTACTTTTGGTGGTCCTCCCCCATTCAAATCCAATGGGAATGCAATGGGGACTTACTTTTGGTGGTCCCCACCACCACCAAATCCAATGGGAATGCAGTGGGGGCTTCCTTTGGGTGGTACCGTCCCCTTCAAATCCAATAGGAATGCAATGGGGACTTCCTTTTAGTGGTGTTGCCCCCCTTCAAATCCAATGGGAACGTGATGGGGAGTTCCTTTGGGTGTCCCCCCCCCCCAAATCCAATGGGAACGCGGTGAATTGAGCCCGTTCTCACCCCCCCCCTCCCCATATCCTGAGCTTTCCCATGGCAATGGGAATTCTGCCCCTCCATGGGGCTGGCTGACGGCCCCATTGGAACAAGGCCTGGAAGTGCCCCATTGAGCCCCCAAAACGGCCCAAACTCACCCCAAAATCCCGCTAATTCCCACCTGTGTCCCCCCAAAACCCACTTGAAATGGCCCCAATCCCCCC
This sequence comes from Neopsephotus bourkii, assembly GCF_033783945.1. Lineage (NCBI taxonomy): Eukaryota > Metazoa > Chordata > Aves > Psittaciformes > Psittacidae > Neopsephotus > Neopsephotus bourkii. Next base: position 5,355 of record NW_026901893.1, on the reverse strand, counting down.
CATTTTACCCCAAAGCCCCAATATCTGCCCCAAATCACCCTATATCCCCCCATACCCCCTCAAACCCTCTATATTGCCCCATAACCTGCCCCATATCTCCCCATAACCCCCCTATATCTGCCCCAAACCCCCCTACATCACCCCATATCCCCCTAAACCCCTCTATATCGCCCCATAACCCCCCTATATCTCCCCATAATCCCCCAATATCACCCCATAACCCCTCTATATCACCCCATATCCCCCCAGACCATCTATATCCCCCCATAACCCTCTATACCTCCATAACCCCCCATATCCTCCCCAAACCCCCCTATATCACCCTATATCCCCCCCTAAACCCCTCTATATCCCCCCATAACCCCTCTATATCTCCCCATAACCCCCCCAACCCCCCCATATCGCCCCATAACCCCTCTATATCACCCCATATCCCCCCAGACCATCTATATCCCCCCATAACCCCTCTATATCTCCCCATAACCCCCCATATCCTCCCCAAACCCGCCTATATCACCCTATATCCCCCCTAAACCCCTCTATATCCCCCCCTAACCCCTCTATATCCCCCCTATAACCCCAACCCCCCCATATAGCTCTATTCCCCCCATAACCCCTCTATATCTCCCCATAACCCCCCAACCCCCCCATATCTCCCCACAACCCCTCTATATCCCCCCATAACCCATCTATATCACCCCATATCCCCCCATAACCCCTCTATATCTCCCCATAACCCCCCCAACCCCCCCATATCTCTCCATAACCCCTCTATATCCCCCCCTAACCCCTCTATATCCCCCATAACCCCCCCACATCACCCTATATCCCCCCATAACCCCTCTATATCCCCCCATAACCCCTCTATATCTCCCCATAACCCGTCTATATCACCCCATATCCCCCCATAACCCCTCTATATCCCCCCATAACCCCTTTGTATCCTCCATAACCCCTCTATATCCCCCCGTAACCCATCTATATCACCCCATATCCCCCCATAACCTGTCTATATCACCCCATATCCCCCCATAACCCCTCTATATCCCCCCATAACCCTCTATACCCCCCATAACCCCTCTATATCCCCCCATAACCCCTCTCCATCCCCCCCAAACCCCCCCTATTCCCCCTCCCCCCCGATCACGCTGTGATCCTTGGCGGTGGGGGAGGGGTGTTTATAACGTGTCCCCCCATCCCCCACCCCCCTCCCCCCTCCCCCATCCCCCATCCCCCATGGTCAGGTTCCAGTGCGCGCACCTCCCGAACCAGGTCCTGGAGAGCATCAGCATCATCGACACCCCCGGCATCCTCTCGGGGGCCAAGCAGCGCGTGTGCCGCGGTGAGGGGGCGGGGCCAAGGCGAGGGGGCGGGGCCGGTGCGGGGCCAAGGCGAGGGAGGGCGGGTGGTATGAGGAGATAGGGGGGTAAGGTGTGTTAGAGGGAGGTGTCGGGGGATGGATGGGGGGTGGGGGTGTGGAGGGGGTGTGGGAGATGGAGGGAAGTGGGAGAATTGTCAAATAATGGGGGATGATGGCGAGATTGGGGTAATGGGGTAAGTGGGTGAAGAATGGGGTAAATGGGGTGAGAATAGGTTGAAATTGGGGTAATGGGGTGAAAATGGGGGGAATGGGGTGAAAATGGGGGCAATGGAGTGAAAATGGAGGGCATTGGGGAAATGGGGATAAATGGGGTGAAAACGGGGTAAATGGGGTGAAAATGGGGGGAATGGGGTGAAGAAGTGGAAATGGGGTGAAGAATGGTGGTTAGTGGGGTAAAATGGGCGGAATAGAATGAAAATGGGGTAAATGGAGTGAAAATGGCGGTGAATGTGGTGAAAATGGGTGTGAATGGGGTGAAATTGTGGGTAAATGCGAAAATGGGTGGGAATGGGGTGAGAAATGGGGCAAATGGGAAAGGATGGTGAAAATGGGGGTAAATGGGGTAGAAATGAGGTGATGATGGGGGCGAATGTGTGAAAATGGGGTGAATGGGGTGAAACTGTGGGTAAATGGGAAAATGGGGGTGAATGGGGTAAAATGAGAAAAGGGGTAAAAAAAATGGAAAATTGGGTGAATGGGGGAATGGGGTAAATGGGAAAATGGGGGTGAATGGGGTAAAAATGGGGTGAAAATGGGGGTGAATGGAGTGTAAATGGGGTGCAAATGGGGTGTAAATGGGGGTGAATGGGGTGCAAAGGGGGTTAAGGGGGAGCAGGATGAGGGCGGGGCCGGGGCAGCGCTGCCAAGGGTGGGGAGCAGCGGGGGGGGGGGGTGGGGGCCCGGTGCCAAGGGTGACTCAATGGGCGCTGCCAACGGGGGGGGGAATGTGCCAAAACACCCGGAAACAGCCCTAAAATAGACCTGAAACGGCCCCAAAACAGACCTAAAACAGCTCCAAACTGGCCCTAAACCAGCCCCAAAACAGACCTAAAACAACCCCCAAACAGCCCTAAAACAGCCCTAAACCAGCCCCCAAACAGCCCTAAAATAACCCAAAAACAGCCCTAAACCAGTCCTCTAAACCACCCCAAAACACCCTGCAAGCAGCCCTAAACCAGCCCTAAAACACCCTAAATCAGCCCCAAACCAGCCTTCAAACAGCCCTAATCCACCCCAAAACAGCCCTAAATCACCCCAAAACAGCCCCAAATCAGACCTAAACAACCCTAAACAGCCCTAAAGCACCATGAAACAGCCCCTAAGCAGCCCAAAACCACCCCAAAACAGCCTTAAACCAGCCCAAAACCGCCTAAACCTGCCCTAAAACGCCCTAGAACACCCCAAAACAGCCCTAAACCACCCCAAACCAGCCTTAAAGCAGCCCCCAAACAGCCCTATACCACCCTGGAACAGCCCCAGAACACCCTAAAACCTTTCAAAACAGCCCTAAACCCCCCCAAACCAGCCTTAAATCCCCCCAAAACAGCCTTAAAACAGCCCCAAAAGAGCCCTAAAACAGCCCCAAACCAGCCTTAAATCCCCCCAAAAGAGCTTTAAACCAGCCCCAAAACAGCCCTAAATCACCCCAAAACAGCCGCAAAACAGCCCTAAACCACCCCAAAACCGCCTAAACCAGCCCTAAAACACCCCAAAACAGCCCCAAACCAGCCTTAAAACAGCCCCAAAACAGCCCTAAAACCTTCCAAAGCAGCCCTAAAACACCCCAAACCAGCCTTAAATCCCCCCAAACCAGCCTTAAAACAGCCCCGAAAGAGCCTAAAACAGCCCCAAAAGAGCCCTAAAACAGCCCCAAAAGAGCCTAAAACAGCCCCAAAAGAGCCCTAAAACAGCCCCAAACCAGCCTTAAATCCCCCCAAAACAGCCCCCAAACGACCCCAAAACGCCCTAAACCTGCCCTAAACCCCCTCAAAGCACCCCAAAACCCCCAACCCCCCCCCCCCCAAGGCCCCATTCCCGGCTGGAAGGCGCTGGGAAAGGGGGGGCCATGGCCCTGGGGCAGGCTCGGGGCAAGGAACGGGATCGGGAACCGCGGCATTCCCTATTTTGGTGCTGTTCCCAAGCGCTGCGGGTGCGGGGGGGGAATGGGGGGGAATGGGGGGGGAACTGGGAGGGAACTGGGAGGGAATGGGGAGGGAATAGGGAAGGGAATGGGGGGGGAATGGGGGGGAATGGGGGTGGGATGGGGGGGGAATGGGGAGGGAATGAGGGGTGGGGAGGGAGGGAATGGGAGGAATGGGGGTGGGAATGGGGAAGGGGATGGGGAGGGAATGGGGTGAATGGGGGGGGGATGGGGGGGATGGGAGGGAATGGGGGTGGGAATAGGGAAGGGAATGGGGGTGGGAATAGGGAAGGGAATGGGGGGGAATAGGGAAGGGGATTGGGAGGGAATGGGGGGGGAATGGGGAAGGGAATGGGGGGGGAATAGGGAAGGGAATGAGGGGTGGGGAGTGGGGAGGGGATGGAGAGAATGGGGGTGTGGGGAATGAGGGAAGGGAATGAGGGAGGGAATGGGGAGAAAGGAAAGGAATAGGGAAGGGAGGGAATGGGGGAAATGGGGAAGGGAATGTAGTAGGGAATAGGGATGGAATTGGGAAGGAGGTGGGAGATGGGGAGGGAATGGGGAAGGAATTGGGAGGGATTGGGAGGGGAATGGGAAGGGAATGGGGAAGGGAAGAGGGAGGGAATAGGGCGGGAATTGGGAGGGAATGGGGCGGGAATAAGGAGGTGGGGAGGGAATGAGGACAGAATGGGCCGGGAATAGGGAGGGAATGGGAGGGGAATGGAGGGGAATGGGGAAGGAATTGGAAGAGAATGGGGAAGGAATGGGGGGGAATTGGGATAGAATGGGGAGGGAAAGAGGCAGGAATAGGGAGGGAATGGGAATGGGAACGGGGAAGGAACTGGAAGGGAATGGGGAGGGAAGGAGAGGAGAACGGGGCAGGAATGAGGGAGTCGGAGGGAATGAGGACAGAACGGGCTGGGAATTGGGAGGGAATGGGGGGATAATGGGGAGGGAATGGACAGGGAACAAGGGAAAATGGGGCGGGAATGGGGGGGAATGGGGAGGGAATGGGGAAGGACCGGAGGGTGAATGAGGAAAGAACTTCCCATTCTCATCCCTTTGCTCCCCACCTGCACACATCCCATTGCCTTTCCCACTCCCCTTCCCATTCCCCTTCCCCATCCCCATTCCCCTTCCCACTCCTCTTCCCATTCCCATCCCATTCCCCTTCCTTTCCCCTCCCCATTCCCATCCCATTCCCCTTCCCATTTCCCTTAACATCCCATTCCCCTCCCCATTCCCCTTCCCCTTCTTCCCATTCCCCTTCTTCCCATTCCCCTTCCCATCCCCTTCCTATTCCCCTTCCACTTCCCAATTACATTCCTCTTCCCATCCCCTTCCCATCCCCATCCCGTTCCCATGCCCATTCCTTTCCCATTCCCATTTCCCTTCCCCATCCCCTCGCCATTCCCTTCCCTTCTCCTTCCCCATCCCCTTCCCCATTCCCCTTCCCCTTCCCCTTCCCATCCCATTCCCCTTCCCATTCCCTTCCCCTTGCCATTCCCCATCCCCTTCCCATCCCCATTCCCTTTCCCGTTCCCATTCTCCTTCCCACCCCCTTCCCATTCCCCTTCCGCTTCCCATTCCCATCCCCTTCCCATTCCCATGCCCTTCCCCTTCCCATTCCCTTCCCTTCCTTTTTCCCTTCCTTTCCCTTCCCCTTCCCCATACCCATTCCCTTTCCCCTTCCCATGCCCTTCCCCTTCCCATTCCCTTCCCTTCCTTTTTCCCTTCCCATCCCCTCCCCCTCCCCATTCCCCTTCCCATTCCCTTCCCTTCCTTTTTCCCTTCCCATTCCCTCCCCATTCCCCTTCCCCTTCCCATTCCCTTC
>NW_026901892.1:0-66944 GCF_033783945.1 Neopsephotus bourkii | reverse complement strand
ATCCTCCTAACGTGTGTCTCCGTACTGCTATACAAGCCACCCTTATATAGTCACTGGGCATACATACATATTCATGAGGCTACGTATGGATTACATCATTTTCCAGAGAGTTCCCCGCATGCGTACAGAATTGTGGTGGTGGTCTCTGAGGGTCGGTTACTTCTTCCAACAATCTTCATCACTTCTGGCAGCCTTTGAAGCACGCGCAGTAGATGCTCATACCAGTTTAATTGGTTCGTTAGCACCAGAGACATAATAATCCTCCTATCCTCCTACTTATCAGTTAGTTTAACTGTAGCCCATCCTGGACACCTGCAGTTCCCAGATACTCCTTATCCCTGTGTCCTGTTCTTCTAGACTGTTTTTCTTAAAACTAGGCCAACTATAACGATTTATCTTGTGAGAATTCTCAGTATGTTCTCTAGTTGTACTCTGTTTTTTTTCTCTATGTATCCTGCACCTCAGTAATTTTCCATTGCTACTGTTACAAAGCCATCAAACTTAACATTACTTAAAACTTCTTATAAAAGTTTCTATATCCCATTTTGTGATTTTGTGCCCCTTTGTCTCAAATTCCCCCTTTTTCTGTCCTTTTGCAAATTCTTTTGCAACATTTTATATATTACCATTACCACCAAAAGTCTTTTTGAAATAATATCCCGTTTCTACCTGGTGCTTAGTTTCATTCCGTTTCCATTCTTCGTAATTTATCATAGACCGTTTACAACACCAGAGGGAACATTGTATCATACCACAAGTAATCAATATTAAAATAATTAACACCAATATTCCTGCAACCAGTCGCCTCAACCAGGAGAGATTGGGTAACCATGAAGTTAACTTTTTCCATGTTTCTTCAAAGCCCCAGGAGGTGCCATCCATGGCCATTTCACGAAATATCTTAGTTTGTTTCCAAATTTCCTCCAGATCTGTTTCAATTCCACCACTTTAGTCTGTATAGGAACTACAGCTTTCATTGATTATGGAAGAAACCCCTCTTTGTGATGCCAGTAACATGTCTAGAGCCATTCAGTTTTGTAATATCACCTTAGATAGGCTAGTTATCTCTTGTTCTGCCTGGATTATATCGATGTTTTTACTTTCCATTTCCTCTATGGTTGCCGAGATATTTACAATTGCCTTCTCTAATTCACTTACTGCCAAAGATAGAATTAGCCCTTTTACAAAACTGTGAAATGAGTTGTGCTGTTGAATAATAGGGTTAAACCCTCAATTAATTCGTTCAGCAAAACTTCTAATCCAGGTCCTGGAAGGGTACCTGTTGATAATAGTAAAATTGGGTATTACAGCACCTAAGGTGCATGCCCCCTTCCAGTTGGGGGTAGAATCTTATAAGCATTTTTCCACATAACCAATACCATCCTTTCCCTTTAGGAACGGGCCATCACTGAACTACGATACCATCTATGTTAATTGTTAATTGTATGATTGTAATTTGAATGGTGACAGACATCTGTGGCATTTAAACAAGCCTGATCTCCTACTCTGGTTTCTGATGTAATACCCCTTTGTGCACAGGTGTAGTATTTATTACCTGGGTTAGGATTAACTATTTCAAATGTTAACCTTTCCTTTGAATACAGATCGCTAGTGTTCACCCACAAATTTGTCCATGAGACAGTGTTAGGAATTGGAACTCCAATTAATGGGAGATCCAGGCTTTCTCCTGATTTAGGCAACTGTGCACACACCCAACAGTCATTATGATGAAAATATTAGTAACATTCTGCACTAATTTCAGGTATAAATTCTGGTCCCAAGCTTGTGCGCCAGTTATCATATGAGTCCAAATTATGATCGACACAATTTCATATGCAAGGGTACTGAAGGTTCAATCCACCCTGTCTTCTCTGGCTCTGGCACTTTCTTTATTCTTGAATAATGTGCCCAAGCAGGTTGTTCCTTTATCTTCACTGCTGTAAAGGTGATCAATAATATCTGGTACAGTCCGCTCCACTTCTCCTGTAGAGGATCTCCTGAAAAATTCTTAACATAAACCCAGTCTCCAGATCTGAAAGGGTGAATTGGATAATCCAAACCTCTTGCTCTTTTCCCTATTATCTCCTCCAATTGTTTTCCCAGATTGATCAGAAACTGTTGGAGATAGCCTTCTCCCACTTCCTGAAGACTTTCTCCTTTAAACTGGGACTGATAGGGTCTTCCATACAAAATCTCAAATGGGCTAACCTCTTCTTTTGACCAGGGTCTAGTTCGAATTCTTAATAAAGCCAGTGGTAATGCCTGGTACCAATATAAATTTGTTTCCTGACATATTTTACTAATTTGTTGTTTAATCAGATGGTTCATCTTTTCTACTTGCCCACTGGCCTAAGGCCTATATGGAACATGCAGTTGCCAATCAGTTTCTAATTTTTTCCTAATTTCTTGTAACAATTTTGCACTAAAGTGCGAGTCTCGGTCAGAAGAAATTGCCTCTGGTACCCCAAAATGATCTTATTATCTTGTTAAATAATATTTTAATCACTTGTTTTGCATTATTTATTCTGTAAGGGAATGCTTCTGGCCAGCCTGAAAAAGTATCCGTTAACACCAACAAATATCGATAGCCCCCTTTTCTTGGTAACTCAGAAAAGTCTATTTGCCACTGTTGTCCTGGATAACTTCCTCTCCCAATTGTCCCAATTTGATTTCTGTTTTCAGTTTTAGGATTATTCTTAAGACATAGCTGACATTGTTTTGTCACTAATTGAACCGTGGTGTATAGATTCCTTCCTACAATTTGTTTGTCTAAATATTTATATAAAGAATTGCTACCCCAATGAGTTTTATTATGTTCTTCCTGAGCTAACATCCAGAGCTGGTTATAGGGGATTACAATTCGCCCACCAGGTATTTGAGCCCAACCCTCTATTTTCCTGTCCCTTTAGATTCTCAATCAATTTTCTATCCTCTTTTGAATATCTAGGTTTAGATTTTTCAATTGGTAGTTTGCCGTCAGGGATTAAGGACATGATTTGAAATTGTTCAGCTGCTCGTTTGGCTTCAAAATTGGCCAAATTATTTCCAATTTCTTGATCAGAGCCACCTTGTTGATGCCCTTTACAGTACATAACAGCTACTTCTTCAGGTAGCTGAACAGCTTCCAGTAATTGTAGAATATCTGTAGCATGGTTAACCTGTTTCCCTTGTGTGTTCAAAGGTCCACATTCTTTCCAGATAGCACCATGGACATGGACCACACCAAATGCATATTTAGAATCAGTCCTAATATTTATCCTTTTATCTTTAGCCAGTTCCAGGGCTCTTATTAATGCTATTATTTTTGACTTCTGGGCAGAGGTGTTACCAGGTGAAGGTTTAGATTTTTTTTTTTATTTTTTTTTTTTTTTTCCCTGTGAAGTGGTGGTAATGGCATATCCTGCCTTTCATTTACCATTTTTCATGAAGCTACTACCATCAGTAAACCAAGAATCAGCATCTTCCAGAGGTCTTTCTTTCAAGTCTGGTCGGCTCGAATATACAGTCTCTATGGTGGTCAAGCAGTCTTTTGTTAGTGGTTCTGTCGATTGTTCCTGCAAAAGGATGCTGAATTCACAACGTTAGTGACCGCAATTTCTGTATTATCCTGTTCTACAATAGTGGCCTGGTATTTAAAAAAACGTGAAGGAGATAACCTCCTTTCTGCTCCAGGACTACTGATACCACATGGGACACTAGTACAGTAATCTTTTGTCCCAAAGTAAATTTGCAAGCCTCTTTAATATTTGTGATAACTGCTGCCATAGCTTTTAGGCATCTGGGCCATCCTTTGCTCGCTTCATCCAGCTGTTTTGAAAAATAGGCCACTGCCCTTCTGTAGGGTCCTAGTTTTTGAGCAAGGACCCCCAAAGCTATTCCTTGCTCTTCACAGGAATATAGCCAAAAGGATTTAGTCACATCCAGGAGTCACAGAGCTGCAGTTCTCATTAGCTCTGTTTTTAAATTTCTAAAAACCCCTTCTGCTGTATCAGTCCATTCTAAAGAGGGAGAGTTTCCTTTCAACAGTTCATATAGGGGTCTTACCAGAACACCATAATCATGGATCCAAAATCTGCACCATCCAGTCATTCCCAGGGATGTCCGGAGCTCCTTGACGGTCGCTGGTCTTGGAGTCTGGCAAATGGCTTCTTTTCTAGCAGTTCCAAGTTCTCTCTGTCCTCCTGTTATTTCATATCCTAGGTAGGAAACTTGGGTTTGGGTTAGTTGCGCCTTTTGTCTGGATACCCGATAACCATTCAGTCCCAGAAAATTTAACAATTCCACTGTCCACTTGATACATTCTTCCTTTGTTTCTGTAGCAATTAACAGGTCATCCACATATTGTAACAGAGTCCCGTTTGAGTAGGTGGCTTCCATGATTCTAGTTCTCATGCTAGCTGATTTCCAAAAATTGCTGGACTGTTTGTTTTTTTTTAACCCTTTATGTAAACTATCCAAGTTAATTGAGTTTCCCTTCCTCTGTCAGGATTTTCCCATTTAAAAGCCAATAATTGTGGCTTTCTTTGGCCAGTGGTAAGCAAAAGAAAGTGTCTTTTAAATCCAGGACGGCAAACCATTTTTGATTATTATTCAATTAATAATCTATATTTTAAAATTTATCAATTTTTTTATTCCCTTTGATCTTCTAATTTTAAGGGATACTGTTTTATTCTAATTGGGTAGGCCCCCCCTTTTTATTTCCACTATAACAGGCAAAGCATTTTTCGCCTTACCTGGAACTTCAGGTGCCCATACTCCCACATACACCTGATTAAGGATTTCTTCTATTTCAGGGAGGTCCTCCTTTTTGCTTTTCTGTTGAATTAAACTCAAAACTGCAATTAATTGTTTTTAACTCTGAAGTCCATTTTGCCTTCTTTAAATGTTGCTTCTCGCCCTAACAAAGATTTTAGAGAATTTGGCATGCATAAAAATTTATGCATTCCGATTTGTTTTCCCAATTTGTACTTTAAAGGTTCCAAAAAGAATGCCTTTTTTTTTTTTCTTTTTTTTTCCTCTTTTCCTTGGTGGCCAGTAGCTCCCACATCTGTAACGAATTCTTTTCTCTCTTATTTAACACCAAATAAGTTACTCCTGTATCCACTAAAATTCCACTTTATTTCCCCTAGTTCATAGTCTTAATGTAACCAGTGGATCTGCTAGGGTAGATTCCCCAGGTCCCCGTCAGTTTAGTTCCAGTTCAGTCACCGGAGCCACTCCATGGCACTGCCCTCCCCAGGCAGTCTCACTTCCAGCGTCCAAAACCCCCCATAGCATGCACACCGGTCCGGTCCCACAGAAGAGAAGAGCCCACTCCCCCACCTCCTGCAGACATCCCTCCTCCCACGCTCAAACACTGGAGCTGCTCGAGCTCCCCTCCTTTCCCCCTTGGTTTTCCTTTTTTTTTTTTTCTTTTTCTCACAGCAGCTCCCCCTGCTCTGCAGGGCCTGCAGATGCCTGCCCTGCAACGGCACTTCTGGTTTAACCCCTTCTTAACTCTGAATGTGGATGTGCCACTGGTTGCCAGTGACAGAAATCTCTTCCTCCTTATCAATATCAGATAGGACAGAGGCAGAGGGTGTTCCTCTCGGAGGTACCTGTGGTACGTGATTTTCCACCCTATCTTCCTGATTACTGTTTTTTAACTTTAAACATCTTTCCCCAATATCAGAGGCTGAGCATCTCCAGCGTAACTTTCAGTTTTTCCCTGTCCTTTTCCAAAGCCAAAATTAAGGAATCTGGTGGAGCTATATTAATTTTGCATTCAGTCTATCACTCTGTGTGATTTCTTAAAGTGAAAAACGTACCTGCATACATTACTTCATCCCATTTTCCTTGCCCCCTTAAAACAACATCAATTGTAACAATGTATTATAGTTCAGAGTTCCATTTTTAGGCCATTTTCCCTGATCTTCCAAAGTATACAAAGTGCCACCATTGGTTACAATATTTTACCAATATTTTCTTATTTACCAAGCCCCCAGGAGACCCTCCAAGTTTTTTCCAGTGTGCCAAAATGCACCCAAAAGGATTCTTTTTCAAGATCTCTTCACTCTGCTGGTTTTCCATTATCAATCTCACATTCACACACACACACAGAGATGGGATCCCCAGACATACTCCACACAGTTACAACACTTGAGACAAAGACAGAGACTTAAATTCAACCAAACAAACAACAGTTAATAACATAGTTATAACATCCTGTCACCAGTACCAGAATCGCAAGACCAAAATCATTACTGTAACAAGCCACAAAATAAGCGAATACCAGTAGAATCAAAAGCAATACTTCCTAACCCTTATAGCTCAGACCATATTGTAACATTAATAGGGGGGTTTCCTTGAACCCTTTATAGTTGACCAGCCTGTCAGTGTCCCAGGAAGGATGAGACCCTTGTGTCCGACCAGCCTGTCTGCGTCCCACTGTGGGAACCATACTGAACAGCCCACTGTATCGGAGGGTGATTCTACTAACCTATTCAGGGACCCCCGCTGACAGCATCACTGAATCAAATCCCTTATGGGCTGTTGATAGCACACTGGACCCAAAACCATTTCCACAAGACACCCCCCTGTGTCTTGTAGGACCTAAATCACAAGATGATACCCCCTGCTTAATTATAACAGTCTGTCACTGATACCAAAACCACAAGACCAAAATCCTTAATATAACAAGCCACAAAATAAATCAAATACAAGTAAAATCCAAAACCTTTTTCTGCAAGACACCCCCTGCATCTTGCAAGACCCAAACCACAAGAAGCCCCCTGCTTCCTTTGGGTGTATACCAGTAAAATCCAAAACCTTTTTCTGCAAGACACCCCCTGCGTCTTGCAGGACCCAAACCACAAGAAGCCCCCTGCTTCTTGTGGGTGTATACCGAACGGACGCTAGCAGCCGGGTATACGCCTTTACCTACGAGATTTCTTATCTCGATTTACGGAAGGCTTCCAAACCATGCGTACGCTTACCAAGCCAATTTACCAAACCAATTTACCAAACCAATTTACCAAACCGAGGTGCCCCCTGCACCTTACAGACTATACAAAAAAAAGAATACCTTTTATGAGATGGTCCTTGTCTGCTCCGGCAGTGATCCGAATGAGTTGAGGGGTCCCTCCGGGAAAAACTCCCGAGGGCCCTAGGGAGCCCTGTCCTCAGCGGGTCCTGCAGCCGAGCAGAGAGGGTCCCACCTGGGTCGCCAAATTGACATGGAGGAGAGCATGGTCCCCACCATGCTGCTGCCCACCAGAGTCCCCAAGGTGCCCTGGGGGAAGGTGGTGGATTCAGACCTGGAGGAGGCCATTGGCCTTCTGGGCCCAGCCCTGGATGACTGTCAGGGGCAGTTTCCAGAGCTGCAGCCCCTTGGACAGGATCTCAAGCACCTGGAGGAGATGCTGCTGCTGAGGGGCTCCCCACAGTGCCCTGAGCAAGGGGGAAAGGGGTTGTCCTGGCTGGCAGTGTCTGGGGATGATGGGGACAGAGCTGGCAGTGCCTGGGGACAAGGGCAGTGGAGCCACCTCTGATGTTAGTGCCAAGGGATAATGGGGACAGGGCCATTTTACAATCAGAAAACTGGAGAGGGGCTTTTAACAAGGGCCTGTAGGGGCAGGTGATTTGGAGAAAACTCCAGGAACAAACTTGCCAACAAAGTTTTCAAGCTGACAAGCAGGTATTCTTTATTGCGGCGCCGGGAGACACGGGGGATAACTCCTCCTAACTTGTGTCCCCGTATTGCTATACAAGCCATCCTTATATAGTCCCTGGGCATACACACATATTCATGAGGCTACGTATGGATTACATCATTTTCCAGAGAGTTCCCTGCATGCTTACAGAATTGTGGTGGTGGTCTCTGAGTGTCATTTACTTCTTCCAACAATCTCCATCACTTCTGGCAGCCTTTGAAGCATGCGCAGTAGATGCTCATACCAGTTTAATTGGTTCATTAGCACCAGAGACATAATAATCCTCCTATCCTCCTACTTATCAGTTAGTTTAACTGTAGCCCATCCTGGACACCTGCGGTTCCCAGATGCTCCTTATCCCTGTGTCCTGTTCTTCTAGACTGTTTTTCTTAAAACTAGGCCAACTATAACAATTTATCTTGTGAGAATTCTCAGTATGTTCTCTTGCTGTACTCTATTTTTTTTCTCTATGTATCATGCACCTCAGTCATTTTCCATTGCTACTGTTACAAAGCCATCAAACTTAAAATTACTTAAAACTAATTATAAAGGTTTCTATATTCTATTTTGTGATTTTGTGCCCCTTTGTCTCACAAGACAAGGGGGAATGGCTTTAAACTGACAGAGGGGAGATTGAGATGAGATTTTAGGAAGAAATTCTTCCCTGTGCGGGTGGTTGCCCAGAGAAGCTGTAGCTGCCCCAACCCTGGCACTGTTCAAGGCCAGGTTGGACAGGGCTTGGAGCAACCTGGTCTAGTGGAAGGTGTTCCTGCTCGTGGCAGGGGATTGGAACTAGATGACCTTTAAGGTCTCTTCCAACCCAAACCAGTCTGGGATTCTGTGATTCCTGATGGTGATGCCTGGGGATGCAGGTGGCAGAGCTGTCTTGGCTGACAGGGCTGACCCTGACATGCCTTCCTCTGCAGCAGAAGCAAGGCGTCTTCCTCAGCCAGGCCTCCACCATCAGCCTGATGGTGGAACATGCGCTGGAGAGTAGCTTCCTCAACACCTCAGACATGGGGAACTCTGAGGGCTCTGAGGAGGAGCCTCTCCAAGACGAGAGTTGCACAGCAGGGTTATGGGATGCGGCACAGGGCAGGATGTGGCCTGGGGGCAGTTGGGATGAGGGATACCCAGATCTGCCAGGCTGCCCAAGCACATTTAGACCAGCCCATCACAGTTCAGGGCAGGTCCAGGTTGAGAAGCAACAGGATCTGGCCCTTCTAGAGCACCTCCCATATAAAGACAGTCTGAGAACATTTGGGGCTGTTCAGCCTGAAGAGAAGCTGCATGGAGACCTCAGAGCAGTCTTCCAGTATCTGAAGGGGGCCTATAAGGATCCTGGAGTGACAGGACAAGGGGCAGTGGGTTCAAACATAGAGGAGATTTGGGTTAGATATAAGGAAGTAATTATTTACTGTGAGAGTGGTGGGCTGGAACAGGCTGCCCAAGGAAGTTGTGAATGCTCCATATCTGTTCAAGGCCGGGTTGGACAGGGCATGGAGCAACCTGGTCTAGTGGAAGGTGTCCCTGGCCATGGCAGGGGGTTGGAACTAGATGATTTTAGGTCATTTCCAACCCAAACCAGTCTGTGATTCTATGATTCTGGTGGCACAGTGCCACCCTGCATCTCTCCATTGATGTGCTGGGAGGCAGCTCCCACACCCTATGCCCCTGGGACCTGCTCCTTTGCCCAGCCCTCCTGCTGTGATACTGTAGGTCCTACAGAATTCCCCTGGGGTATGTCCAGGTCCAGGTTTCCTGTGCTGATCTGCTGTCTCTATCTCTCCCTGGCTCGCAAGAGGGCTGGAAGACCACGGTGTGGCAGCAGGGTCCCCAGCACTCGTGAGACCAGTGCAGATGACACCAGCATGTGCAGTGGCTCTGAGGCCAGCACCGACCCCCTGAGCACTGGCAATGAGTTCCAGGATAAGGCCCTGGTGCTTCACCTCAACAGCAACCACCTGCTGCTGGTGAGGATAGGGGCAGGAGATGTCCTGGGGATGGAAGCACTAGGGTGGTCTGTGGGTCCCCCCTCAAGGGGTATCTTGCCGCAGCATGTGGTGTGTGCAGTGAGCTCTGTCCCTGAGGTCCCTGTTTTGGCTATGCCTTGCAGAAACTGGGCACTTTCAGTCCCCTGCGGTGCCAGGAGATGTATGCCCTGGACAGGCTGCTGTGGGAGGCCCAGGTTCTGGAGACTGTGTGCCAGCTCACAGAGGAGCAAGCAGAAGCAGCTGCCTCTGCTGCTGAAGGTAAAGCCACCTGGCCAAGGGGACCACACTGGCGGCTGTGTATGGTGCGGTGTCCACTGTCATGGACACACTGAGCAGTGAGGGGCTGTACCAGCCACAGGGCAGGAGTCCCCTGCCCACTGCAGTGGCCCAGGGGGGTTTGACAGCACCTGTCCCCAAAGTGGTGCAGTTCTTGACACGGAAGGAGGGCGTGCTGCCCCTCTGGGACTGCTGTGTGGAAGCCCCCAACATTTACTCCTGCCCTGTGGAGTGGTTCCTGCAGATGCTCAGCACACAGTACACAGCACCCATCAGTGAGCAGCACCCTGGCCTGACTGATGCCAGTGAGCACAGGGGTGTTTGGGGAGTTACCAGCCCCACACAGTGACCATGCATGAGGGCCTATGGGTGCCAGGAGCCCCACAGAGGGGTGGCCATGGCTGTTGCACACCCTGACCCCAGTCCTTTCCCACAGTTTGTGTGAAACTGGTGGAGGATGTGCTGAATTGGCAGCTGCCCCGACAGCCCAGCAGCACCCAGGGCGAGCAGGTCATCATCTTCCAGTACTGGGGCCACTTTGAGTCGCTTGGTGCCCTGGTGCTTGACACCTACATGATGGAGCTGGCAGAGGAAGGTGGGTGCCCTCCTACACTCCCTAGGCCCTGGCATGAAGATGTTGAAGATGTCCCTGCTAATTGCAGGGGAGTTGGACTAGATGACCTTTGAAGGTCCTTTCCAACCCAAACTATTCTGTGATTCTATGATTCTATGGGGTGCTGGAGCATCGCCATAGGGGATCACACTGCAGTACCACCATGGCTGTCCTGGGGAATCCCCCAGAGGCTCAGCCATCCTTGGGGTGTGCAAGTTCTGATCTGGTGCACAGCCCACTCCCCTGCTTCCTTCCCGAGCACCCTGGGTCCTTGCTGTAGATCCCCAGCACCTTGGCTTGGGTGCCCCCATGCACTGGCAGCCTGTGTGGGGACACCTCTGCCTGGCACGGTTGCAGGGTGCCAGGGCTGGGTTCCCTGTGGCAGAGGGGCAGTGCAGCCAGGCTCCATGCACCCCAGCTCAGCCCACAGTTCCTTGCAGCACTTCTGGTGCAGAACCTCAACTCGGATGACCAGGACATGGTATCGTGTGCCCTGAAGCACATGCCTGAGGGCCACCTCAAGAAGGAGGGACTGAAAGCACTGAGCCTGCTCCTTGTGGAGGGCAACAGCAAGGTGGTGATCATCGTGTTGGCCCAGCTCTGCAGCCTGACGGAGAGCCCCCTCTTCTGACAATGGGTACGTGCCAGGATAGCCAGGGATGAGGTGGGATGTGGGTGCTGCCCCGCAGCTCTGCAGGGTGCTGGCACTGACCCCCACATTCTACCCCAGGCCCCCATATGCTACCTGGAACAGCTGGAGGAGGTGCAGACGTGCGTGGCGGGGTGTGCAGCGCTAGGCTGCCTGAAAGTGAGAGCGATGTGGGGAGAAGGCAGCTGAGGTGCATCCTCTGGAGCAAGAGGAATTGCATGTGGCTGGTAACTCCAGATACACCAGCTTCCTGGATAGGGGAGCTGGGGTTGCCCCAGATATGCTAGAGAAGCAGGCAGGGAAAGGGCAGGAAGGGAAGTGGGGAGGGAAGGGACAAAACCAGGGATATTCCTGCACCATGGGGCTGCAGTGCCCTGGGCTCCCTTCCCCTCTGGGCCATGTCCCTGCTCAAAGCCAAACTCATCCCCTTGTCCCTTCTGCAGGCCAAGGAGAGCATGAAGCAGTTGGTTTACCTGTGTCAAACCGACAAGGAGCCTGTGGGGGGGCAGCCAAGTAGAGCCTGATGCTGTACGGTGAGTGTCCTGCTCCTCCTCCTGGCTCCCTCTCCACCCATGTTATTCTGAGTAGCATCTCCTGGTGTGAGCAGTGCCTGTGGGTGAAGGGGGTCCTGGGCATCTACCTATGCCACACACTCTGGCAATTTGTCATAGTTTAAGCCCAGCTAGTAAGTCAGAATCATGCAACCACTCTTCTTCATCCACTCCCAATGGGATGGGGAGGTAAATCAAAAGAATGTAACTCCCAGGGGTTGAGAAAAGAACAGTCCAGTAATTAAGGTACCACACAAATTACTACTACTACTACCACTAATAATAATAATAATTTAAGCACTCTATAGACAGATAGGAACAGCCTCATGTTCACAGGCCCCTGATCTCATGGGGGACTTCAACCACCCTGATATCTGTTGGAGGGACGGTACGGCCCTGCACAAGCAATCCAGGAGGGTCCTCGACTGTGTGGAAGACAACTTCCTCCTGCAAGTAATAGAGGAGCTGACAAGGACAGGTGCCATGCTTGACCTCATGCTCACCAACAGGAAGGGCTGGTTGGAAATGTGATGCTCCAGGGCAGTCTTGGTTGTAGCAATCATGAGATGGTCGAGTTCGAGATCCTCAGGACAGTGAGAAGAGCATGCAGCAAGCTCACTGCCCTGGACTTAAAGAGAGCAGACTTTGGCCTCTTCAGGAACCTGTTTAGTAAGGTTCCATGGCCCCTATAGGGCAGTGGGGCCCAAGACTGTTGGTTGATATTCCAGGATCACCACATACAAGCTAAGGGGTGTTGCATCCAGACTATAAGGAAGTGCAGCAGGAGGGCCAGGAGACCTCCTTGGATGGATAAGGAGCTGCTGAGGAAGCTATCAGGAGAACTAGCAACACAGGATTTGGAGAAAGCTGAGGTTTTTAATGACTTCTTTGCCTCAGTCTTCACTGGCAAATGCTCTGACCATACCACCCAAGTCTTGGAAGGCAGATGCAGGGACTGTGAGAATGAAGACCTTAGGCCCACTGTAGGAGAGGATCTGGTTCAAGACCATCTTAAGAACCTGAATGTGCACAAGTCCATGGGACCTGATGAAATCCATCTGCGGGTCCTGAAGGAGCTGGCAAATGAAGTTGCTAAGCAACTGTCCATCATATTTTAAAAATCGTGGCAGTCAGGTGAAGTTCCCGATGACTGAAAAAAGGGAAATATAACCCCCATTTTCAAGAAGAGGAAAATGGATGACCCAGGGAACTACAGACCAGTTAGTCTCACCTCTGTGCCTGGCAAAATCTTGGAGCAGATTCTCCTGGAAGGCATGCTAAGGCACTTGAAAAACAAGGTAGTTGGTGACAGCCAGCATGGCTTCACTAAGGGGAAATCCTGCCTGACCAATTTGGTGGCCTTCTATGATGGGGCTACATAACTGACGGACAGAGGTAGAGCAGCTGACATCATCTACCTGGACTTGTGCAAAGCATTTGACACTGTCCCACACGACATCCTTATATCTAATTTGGAGAGGCATCAATTTGATAGGTGGACCACTAGGTGGATAAAGAACTGGCTGGATGGCCACATGCAAAGAGTTGTGGTCAATGGCTCAATGTTCAGCTGGAGACCAGTAACAAGTGGTGTCCCTCAGGGATCGGTTTTGGGACCCGTCTTGTTTAACATCTTTGTCAGTGACATGGACAGTGTGATTGAGTGCGCCCTCAGCAAATTTGCTGATGACACCAAGCTGTGTGGTTTGGTTGATATGCTGGAGGGAAGGAATGCCATCCAGAGGGACCTTGACACGCTTGTGAGGTGGGTAGTTGCCAACCTCATGAAATTTAGCCATGCGAAGGGCAAGGTCCTACACCTGTGCAATCCCAGGCACAGCTACAGGTTGGGCAGAGAAGAGATCCAGAGTAGCCCTGCAGAGAAGGACTTGGAGGTGTTGGTCAATGAGAAACTTAACATGAGCCAGCAGTGTGTGCTTGTAGCCCAGAAAGCCAACCATATCCTGAGCTGCATCAAAAGGAGCGTGACCAGCAGGTCGAAGGAGGTGATCCTGCCCATCTACTCTGCTCTTATGAGACCTCACCTGGAGTATTGTGTGTAGTTCTGGTGTCCTCAACATAAAAAGGACATGGAACTGTTGGAACAATTCCAGAGGAGGGCCATCAGGATGATCAGGGTGTTGGAGCACCTCCCATATGATGGCAGGCTGAGAACTTTGGGGCTGTTCAGCCTGGAGAAGCGTGGAGACCTCATAGCAGCCTTCCAGTATCTGAAGGGGGCCTATAGGGATGCTGGGGAGGGACTCTTCATTAGGGACTGTATTGGTAGAAGAAGTCTGCTTGGCTTGCTTAAGTGCAGCACATGTTTCACGGTTGTGAATAACCTGGGCAAGTGTCCATTGTTAAATCCACCCCTCAATCACGAGCGCACCTATATTTTGCATCTCTGCCCTGATGGCCTGAAGTGTCATGTGTCCACAGGGCCAAAAATAATTGGCCCTTATGTTACCAATCTAAGTCCATCTGAGCCACTTCAGTCTTAACAGCTATATCCACCTGTTGGTTGTTCTGGTGTTCCTCAGTGGCCCAACACCTAGGTACATAGCATACCTTCACCACCAGGTTCTGCACCCAGGCAGCAGCCCAGATGGGTTCACCTCTGTGTTGCCAATTGCTCTGCCTCCATTGCTGCAACCACCCCCACAGAGCATTTGCCACCACCCATGAGTCAGTAGAGAGACCAAGTACTGGCCATTTTTCTCATTCACCAATGTCCAAGGCCAGCTGGATGGCTTTCACCTCGGCAAACTGACTCAGTTCACCCTCTTCTCAATCAGTTCCTGCCACTTGTCCTCAGGGAATCCATACAGCTGCCTTCCATCTCCAATGCTTTCCCACAATAGGGCAGGACCTATCAGTAAACAAGGCATATTGTTTTTCACTTTCTGAGAGTTTATTATATGGTGGGGCCTCTGCAGCACGCATCACCTTCTCCTCTGGTGACATTCCAAAATCTTTGCCCTCTGGCAAATCCATGATGACTTCTAGATTTCCTGGACAACTAGGATTTCCTATTCAAGCTCATTGTGTAATTGGTGCAGCCCACTTACTCCATGTAACTTCAGTTGCATAATGTGTACAGGAGACCCTGTCTTTGAACATCCAGCTCAGCATGGGCAACCGGGGTGAAAGGAGGAGCTGTGCTTCGGTGCCAGGAGGAGCTGTGCTTCAGTGCCAATCACTTCTGAAGCAGCTCAAACCCCTTCATAGGCTTCCAGTATCTCTTTTTCAGTGGGAATATAGCTTGCCTGGGATCCTCTGTATCCCTGTCTCCAAAAGCCACAGGGTCAACCTCAAGTCTCCCCTGGAGCTTTCTGCCAGAGGCTCCAGGTAGGACCATTCTCCCCAGCTGTGGTGTAGAGTACGTTTTTCACATCTGGCCCTGTCCGGACTGATCCAAGGGGTACTGCATGAACTATCTCTCGTTCAAAAGCTTGTTGTTGTTCAGGGCCCCATATAGAATCATTCTTCTTCTGGGTCACATGATAGAGAGGGTTTACAATCAAACTGTAATTTGGTATGTGCATTCTCCAGGCCCCCACAACACGTAAGAAAGCTTGTGTTTCTTATTAGTTGGTGGAGAGATTGCTGTTATCTTGTTGATCACATCTGTGGGGATCTGGCAACGTCAGTCTTGCCATTTTATTCCTAGAAATTGAATCTTTTGTGCAGGTCCCTTGACCTTACTCCGTTTTATAGCAAAGCCGGCTTTCAGCAGGATTAGGATTATTTTCCTCCCTTTCTCAGAAACTTCTTCCGCTGATGATCTTTAAGGTCCTTTCCAACCTTAACCATTCTGTGATTCTGTGATTCTGTTTTGCCCCACACAGTAATGTCATCAATGTATTGCAGGTGTTCTGGAGCTTGCCTCTGTTCCAGTGCAGTCTGGATCAGTCCATGGCAGACGGTAGGTCTGTTTCCACCTCTGGGGCAGTCGGTTCCAAGTGTACTGGACACCCCTCCAAGTAAAAGCTAACTGTGGCCTGCACTCTGCTGCCAAAGGAATTGAGAAAAATGTATTGGCAATATCAATTGTGGCATACTACTTGGCTGCCTTTGTCTCCAGTTCATATTGAAGTTCTAGCATGTCCGGTACGGCAGCACTCAATGGTGGTGTGACTTCATTCAGGCCCCGATAGTCTACTGTTAGTCTCCACTCTCCGTTAGACTTTTGCACTGGCTATATGGGGCTATTAAAGAGTGAGTGGGGGACCACAAGAGGGTCCTTCTTTTATACCCTTATCAAAATAACTGGCTATGTGCCAGATCTCTAACTGTTTACTCGTGGGGCCATGCAGTTTCTCATGATCTCACCTTGTCCACTCTGAGAGCATTGGCCAGGCGCCCTAGTGCAGCCAAGTATGAAGGTCATAGAACAGCTGTACACCTCTGTTTTCCTGTCTCTTTCAGACAAACAGTCATGATGAACATAAACATATATACTCTGCCGAATATACTGTGGCAAAAACCATCCTTTGTTATGTCTCTCAGTCATGAGAGGTGTCGTGGTTCAAACCCAGCCAGACAGCTCATTCACTCACTCCCCCCCCTTCTTGCCCTTCCCCTACTCCTGGAGGGACGGAGAGGAGAATCAAAACGAATGCAACTCCCACGGGTTGAGATAAGAACAGTTTAGTAACTAAGGTATAACACAAACCACTACTGCTACCACCAATAATAATAATGATAAAGAAAATAACAAGGGAAGAGAATACAACACCTCACCACCATCTGACAGATAACTCGCCCCCCCCCCCCCAGCCTGACCAAGCATCAACCGATACCTTCTCCAACCCCGCAGTCCTAGCCCTTCCGGGTAACTCTCCGTTACATCTTAGGCATGACGTGCTGTGGTATGGAATACCTCTTTGGTCAGTTTGGGTCAGGTGTCCTGTCTCTGCTTCCTCCCGGCTTCTCTGCTCCCTGGCAGAGCATGAGGCTCAGAAAGTCCTTGGACAAACCAAAACATCATTGTTATCAGCTCTGTTCCCAGGCCAAAAGTCAAAACACAGCACTGCACCAGCTACCAAGAAGGAGAAAAATGACTGCTACTGCTGAACCCAGGACAAGAGTGAATCAACTCTCAGCTAGGTTCCCATCCATTACATGCATTCGGTCCTTTGATTCCCAATCAGGACAGAGACACGTGACACAGTGTCTCATAACTGGTAGCATAGACAGCAATTCCATGTAACAATTATTATGCACACTGAGGGATGCTATAGTTATATAGTCCCAAATACTACTACTCAGATGGTATACATTTTCAGTACTATCAGCACAGTGAATATAAGAACTAGAAAGGTTACAACATGCGATAGCAACAACACTAGCATTAGCCATAGTTACTACATCTTAATCCATTTGATGTTGTACAGACAATTATTAGTAGCATTTTTCTGACAAACTGGTTTTCCACCAATGTACTCCTGAGGAAATGTTGAACTTGCTACAAAGGTTCATTCACATTAGAGGTGCAATTATCTTGTCTGCAAGATCTGGTGCTGCTCTTCCATCTCCAGCGCACAAGCGAGATGTCAGTCTTTTTCAGATATCTTCCTGGGGTAATGGCATTGCCCAAAGGGGCCATAAGACATATGAGGATGGCTAGGATCTGTAATTTCTGTAAAACACAAAACTAAAACATAATAATATTCTCTCAAATAACATTTATTCTCAAGGACATATTCCCATTTTTCTTATCTGGATTTAATCACTAATACTGCATTGTCTTTTACAGTGGCAATAATTTCAGCTGGCTCAGGTGGCATGTGTGAACTCAAACTTTAGCTCCACTATTCAGTTGCTCAGTGGATCCAAATCCACAGTTCCCTTGATCTGTAGTTATCTGTGGGGCTTCTCCCCTTCTCACTTGTGTTTTCAACACAGGCAAAATTGACATTTGGGCAACATTGTCTCATGGCTGGATTAAGATATCTTGATCTCTGCTATTCAACAAAATCACCTTGATCTTCCCTTGATAATCGGAATCATTTATGCCCCCAAGTATTTGAAAACCTTTGATAGCCAAAGTGGACCTTGGGGCTATCAAATCAAAGTAACCTGATGGAATATATACTCCAGTACTAGTATCAATGACACAAATGCCTCGGGTGTTCAATCTATGCATTTGTAAAGTATACAAATCTAAACCTGCAGCATCTGGACTCACTCGATAAAGTGCTAAAGCTCCCTCCTTTATTTCCCAGTATGTGAGGGTCTCTGCCACTGTTAATGGTTTTATTTTCAAATTAAGAGTAGTCATCCTCATTAAAGGGGTTTCCATTTCCCAAATGGGTCTGTTGTGCAATATCTGTAGTGATTCAGGCAAATGGTCTCTCCATGCATTTAATTTGCCTCCCCCTAGTTTCTTCAACTGTTCCCTAAGCAAGCCATTCATCTGTTCAATTTATCTGGCAACTTCTGGATAATATGGTATATGAAATATCAATTTGATGTTGTTCATATCAGCAAATTGTTGTACCTTCTGTTTTTTTTAAGTGATAATCATTGTCACTCTGAATTTGCAAAGGACTGCCATAGTATAAAATAATCAATTCCAGTGTTTTAATTTTACTATCCTGGGTTGCTCGTCTACATGGATGTGTTATTAAATATCCAGAGTATTTGTCCATGGCTGTACACACATATTGACAACCCTGATGGGCTGGCAGAGGACCTATATAATCCGTTTGCCAGATTTGTCCTGGTAATTTTCCCTGATTCAATTGCCTCCGTACTATATGTAGTACAATCCTTTGCTGTGTAAGTTGGCAGATGGGGCACTGAGCTATCACCATTTTAATGATATCTGAATTTATAAGAATTCCGTGGTCCTGGGCCTACCTGTGGCTTTCTCTCCAAGATGTCTGCATTTCTCATGTGCCCATTTGACCAGACCAGTCTGTTGTTTGCAATAAGGGTCTTCCACCACAACTTGGGAGATTTTTGCTTGTCCATCTACAACAGAATTATACCATTGTTCTAGGGTGTCAGCTCCACAGTGGGCATCTACATGGAACACTGTGACTCAAGCTTGTTGGATGAATGCGCAAATATCTTGCCACAATTCCTTCCCCCATACTTCTCTGGAAAGGATGCTGGGGAGGGGCTCTTCATTAGAGACTGTAGTGATAGGACAAGGGGTAATGGGTTAAAACTTAAACAGGGGAAATTTAGATTGGATATAAGGAAGAAGTTATTTACTGTAAGGGTGGTGAGGCACTGGAATGGGTTGCCCAAGGAAGTTGTGAATGTTCCATCCCTGGAGGTGTTCAAGGGCAGATTGGACAGAGCCTTGGGTGACATGGTTTAGTGGGAGGTGTCCCTGCCCATGGCAGGGGGTTGGAACTAGATGATCTTAACACATACAAGATCAGTTTCATGATCAATGAGTCTATTGTATTACAAGTCATTACCATCAAGTACAGTGAAACGAGAACCTCAGCTCAGGCCCCAAAGCCAATAAACACTAAAACAGCAAATACTGGCTATAAGTAAGGTATGACATGCTGATAGTCTGAGACCAAGCACAACAAACTCCAAGAGCAAATAAATTAACATTGTGATAAGTGACTATAAATATGAAACAATGAATGCTTATCACAAATATGATTACCCACACTCTGGTCAGATCTGTCATTATCTCAACCCTTTGTGCCCCACATTGGGTGCCACAAAGGACTGTCATAGTTTAAGCCCAGCTGGTAACTCAGAACCATGCAGCCACTCTCTCACTCCCCCACTTCTTCCTCCCCCCCCCCCCCCCCCCCCCACTCCCGAAGGGTTGGGGAGGAGAATCGAAAGAATGTAAATGCCACAGGTTGAGATAAGAACAGGCCAGTAACTAAGGTATAACACAAAACCACTAATGCTACCACCAATAATAATGATAAGGGAAATAACAAGGGGAAAGAATATAAAACTAAAAAGGGAAGGGAAAAAACAAGAATAAACACAAGTGATGCACAATACAATTGCTCACTGACCTGAGCAGCAATCTGGGCCTTCCAGGTGACTCCCCCTAGTTTATATACTGGGTGTGACATGCTGTGGTATGGAATACCCCTTTGGCTTCCTTGGGTCAGGTGTCCTGTCTCTGCTTCTTCCCGGCTTCTTGTACCTGTCCACACTGGCAGAGCATGAAAGACTGAAAAGTCCTTGATCAGGGTAAGCATTACTTAGCAACAACTAAAAGATTGGTGAGCTATCAGCATTGTTCTCAGACTAAAGCCAAAACATAGCACTGCACCAGCTACTAAGGAGAAAAATAACCGTTATAGCTGAACCCAGGACAATCATCATGCCCCAAGCTCTGCTGGGCAACAGCAAACTAGCAGAAGGCAGCAAGGGCCAGGCTCCTGTGGCCACAGAGCACTTAGCCTGGTTGTCATTTATTATTTGCTAGATGGCACTGAGAGAACCATCTGAGTGGGTTTCTAGGCCTCCAGATCACACCAGATGATGCACAGGTTGGGACACATGAACCCTCCTCATCCCCTGTCCCTGTTCCTGCCGCCTTGCTCATGAATGTCTCCACCTTAGAGCCTGTCACGCATACCACGTTTTGAGTCTGTATGTCTTGGTTGTTCATAAAGCCCATCCCCATGGCACCCTGGCACATGTAGAAGCCTTATGTCTCTAGCCCCAGCATATTGTCCATGTCACCACATCTTTGAGAGGATGGCTGCTGCAGGTGGGAGTGCTGACTACAGCCAGCTTGTAGCATGTATGGATGCAACCCTGTGTGTGCCTGGGGTCCTGGAGAAGCCCTTGGGATACCTGTGACAGTGAATCATAGAATCCTAGAATGGTTTGGGTCAGAAGAGGCCTTAAAGCTCATCCAGTTCCAAACCCCTGCCACAGGCAGGGCCACCTTCCACAGGCAGGGCCACCTTCCACTAGATCAGGTTGCTCCAAGCCCCCTCTAACCTGGCCTTGAAAACTGACAGGGATGGGGCAGCCACAGCTTTTCTAGGCAACCTGTGCCAGGGCCTCACCACCATCACAGGGAAGAACTTCTTCCTAAGACCTCATCTCAGTCTCCCCTCTGGCAGGTTAAAGCCATTTCCCCTTGTCCTGTCCCTACAGGCCCTTGTCAAAAGCTCCTCTCCAGATTTCTTGTCGGCCCCTTTTAGGTATTAGAAGAGGCCTACAACATGTATGGAGATGTGCACAGCTGAGATGCTGGAGGTGGCAGAGCCCTGAGCCCTGGCCCCTTTGCTCCAGAGCCCCTGTTCTCCTGCAGGCCAAACGTGGGTGATCCCTGATCCCCGCCCTGTGTGGGGAGGCAGCTAAAGAACATGATGTGCAACAGAGATGGCAGAGTTACTGAACGCCTTCTTTGTCTCTGTCTACTCTGCCGGAGGCAGTCCTGAAGAGCCCTGTACCGCTGAGACCTCTGATGAAGATAGGTCAATGAAGCAGTTTGCCTTAGTCGATGAGGAATGGGTTAAAGACCAGTTGAGCAATCTGGACATCCATAAATCCATGGGTCCAGATGGTATGCACCTGCGGGTGCTGAGGGAACTGGCTGAGGTCATTGCTAGACCGCTCTCCATCATCTTTACCAAGTCTTGGGAAACGGGAGAGGTGCCTGAGGACTGGAGGAAAGCAAATGTCACTCCTGTCTTCAAAAAGGGCAAGAAGGAGGACCCAGGTAACTATAGACCGGTTAGCCTCACCTCCATTCCTGGGAAAGTGATGGAACACCTTATCCTTGGTGCCATCTTAAGGCATATCAAGGATAAGAGGGTTATGAGGGGCAGTCAACATGGCTTCACCAAGGGGAAGTCCTGCTTGACCAATCTCGTAGCCTTTTATGAGGAAATAACACGGTGGATGGATGATGGCAGAGCGGTGGATGTGGTCTACCTTGACTTCAGCAAAGCGTTTGACACGGTCTCCCACAGCATCCTTGCGGCTAAATTGAGGAAGTGTGGTCTGGATGATAGGGTAGTGAGGTGGACTGTGAACTGGCTGAAGGAGAGAAGCCAGAGAGTTGTAGTCTATGGGGCGGAGTCTAGTTGGAGGCCTGTATCTAGTGGAGTGCCTCAAGGGTCGGTACTGGGACCAGTATTATTTAATATATTCATCAACGATTTAGATGAGGGAATTGAGTGTACTATCAGCAAGTTTGCTGATGACACTAAGCTGGGAGGAGTGGCCGACACGCCAGAAGGCTGTGCTGCCATCCAGAGAGACCTGGACAGGCTGGAGGGTTGGGCGGGGAATAACTTGATGAAATATAACAAGGGAAAGTGTAGAGTCCTGCATCTGGGCAGGAACAACCCCAGGTTCCAGTATAGATTGGGGAACGACCTGTTAGAGAGCAGTGTAGAGGAGAGGGACCTGGGGGTCCTGGTGGACGACAGGGTGACCGTGAGCCAACACTGTGCCCTTGTGGCCAAGAAGGCCAATGGCATCCTGGGGTGTATTAGAAGGGGGGTGGTTAGTAGGTCAAGAGAGGTTCTCCTTCCCCTCTACTCAGCCCTGGTGAGACCTCATCTGGAATATTGTGTCCAGTTCTGGGCCCCTCAGTTTAAGAAGGACAGGGACCTGCTGGAGAGAGTCCAGCGCAGGGCAACTAAGATGATTAAGGGAGTGGAGCATCTCCCTTATGAGGAGAGGCTGAGGGAGCTGGGTCTCTATAGTTTGGAGAAGAGGAGATTGAGGGGTGACCTTATTAGTGTATATAAATATATAAAGGGGGAGTGTCACGAGGATGGAGCCAGGCTCTTCTCAGTGGCAAACAATGAAAGGACAAGGGGAAATGGGTATAAATTGGAACACAAGAGGTTCCACTTAAACCTGAGAAGAAACTTCTTCTCAGTGAGGGTGACGGAACACTGGAACAGGCTGCCCAGGGAGGTTGTGGAATCTCCTTCTTTGGAGACATTCAAAGCCCACCTGGACACATTCCTGTGTAACCTTATCTAGGTGTTCCTGCTCCGGCAGGGGGATTGGACTAGATGATCTTTTGAGGTCCCTTCCAATCTCTAACATACTGTGATCCACAGCAGGAGCTCTGGGGGCTTTTTGATCCAGATCCCAACTGAGACTTGCCCAAGGGTGTGCTAAGGAGTACAAGAAAGGTCTTCACTCTGTGGTCATATCATGCAGTCTCAGCACTGCCAGTCATTAGCCATGTTTCCCTGGAAAGGCTGTCCTGGGTTCAGCAGTAGCAGTCATTTTTCTCCTTCTTGGTAGCTGGTGCAGCGCTGTGTTTTTGACTTTCGGCCTGGGAATGGTGCTAATAGCACCGATGTTTTCAGTTACTTGTCAAAATGTTTGGTCTGGCCAAGGACTTTCTGAGCCTCCTGCTCTGCGAGGGAGGAGGGGAAACCGGGAGGAAGCAGAGACAGGACACCTGACCCAAACTAGCCAAAGAGGTATTCCATACCACAGCATGTCATGCCCAGGATGTAACTGAGAGTTACCCGGAAAGGCTAGGGACTGTGGGGTTGGACAAGGTATTGGTCGGTGCTCGGTCAGGTGGGGTGGGGTGAGTTACTTGTCAGCAGGTGGTGAGGGTATTCTCTTCCCTTGTTATTTCTCTTATCATTATTTTTATTGGTGGTAGCAGTAGTGATTTGTGTTATACCTTAGTTACTAAACTGTTCTTATCTCAACCCATGGGAGTTGCATTCTTTTGATTCTCCTTCCCATCCCTCTGGGAGCAGGGGGAGGGCAAAAAGGGGGGGAGTGAGAGAGCAACTGCGTAATTTATGGCTGACTTTGTTTAAACCATGACAAAGGCCAAGGAAGGTGTCTGGGTATGGGAATAGAACAGAGCTTCTGGAACTCACTTCACTGATCACAGCGTGTTCTTGCAGGGGAAGATGGCAAATCAGCTCACCAGGGGTTGGAGGAGACTCTGGACAGCCTTCCACAGATCTTTGCCCCAGCTAGCATGGCCAGCACAGCTTTCTGAGAAACCATGCAACCTCTCTGCCATCCCTTGACGGCCAAGGCACTGCCAGGCCTGTGCCACTCCTGGCATCACACTGCAACAGCACCCACACAGCAGCTCACTGCAACCACACAGATTTACAGAGCACCCATGGCAGAGGGAGACTTACTGCACATCCCACCCTCTGATTGCTATTTAAACCACACCAAGAGGCCACCTGTCCTGCCCTGTCAGCAGCACAGAGACTAGCAGATTTCTGGAGCTGCACTTTGGAAACCACACCGTTTGCTTTGCCCAGGCTGTAGGGACCACTGCCCTTTGCCATCTGAAGTCCCCAGGACTTCAATAAAATGAGATATGAGATATTAGCATATTCTGCTGGTGTTTCTTCTTTCCAGCTCCACATGCTCCTGCCCCTCCCTGACTGTGGCTGTAGAGAACGTTGGTGAGATGTGACCCCAGCCCAGAGCCTTTCCTGGTCTGTTGAGAAGCACCATGGAGGGCAGGGACAGGAGGAGCAGCAGAGGGACAGACAGACCCACAGACAGAAGGTGCCACCTTTTGGTTCTGTTTGTTTGATTTTCTTTTTTATTTACAGATTTCTGCAGAAAAGGCAAAAAATTATTTCCTATAATGTCTCTATGAATCTATATATAATGTAATTACAGAGAATGACTAATTTGTATTTAAACCAGAAATAAAACCAAACCTTTAATGATGACAGTGTCACTGTGTGGGTGGTTCTTTGCCCCAGATGCTGGTCTCATCACTGAGACACACAGATCAAAGACTTACAGAATAGTTAAGGTGGGAAGGGACCTTTGGAAATGCTGCGCAAAGCAGGGTCAACTAGAGTGTGGGACCTCATCTAGTTGAGTTTTGAGTATCTCCAAGGATGGAAATGTCTGAACTTCTCTGGCCAACCTGTGCCAGTGCTTGACCACACTCACAGAAGATGCTTTTCTGAAGTTTAACTCAAATCTCTGTATTTCAGCTTCACTTTGGTGCTTGGTCTTTCAATGGGCACCAATGAGGAGCATCTGCCTCTGCCTTCTTCACCCCCCACCAGACATGGATAAGAACCCATCCGAGCCTTCATTTTTCCAAGCAAAGCAGTCCCATCTCCCTCAGCCTATTTTTATGTGACAGCTGCTCCAATCCCTTAATCATCTTATGGTCCTGGGAGGGGAGTTAGAGCAGCAAAGATGCCCCAAAAGGCAGCAGGGGCAGGGGCCCCCATGGCACCACCAGCCATCCATGCTGGAGCAGATGCAGAGCATGTCCTGGTGCATGAGATTTCCCAGATGGAACACCACCTTAGAGTAACCACTCTGAGATGCAGTTTTATCTGCAGATGGGATTGTGGGAAGGACGTAACCAAAGGATACTTTACTGCATCACTGCTCACTGAGCCTTCTTCCACCTACTTTGGGGGCTGGACAAGCCCCAGGAGGGAAACACAGTGTTTCTCTCAAAGCACTGCATCACACTGTCTGCTGCAGGCAGTAATAGATGTGGGATGTGGGTCCCACCTGGCACATAAAACTGTGGACGAGAACCTGAGAGGTGGAAAGCAGACCAGACATCTTATGTCTTCTGTCAGGGCAGGCAGGGAGCTGCGGGTCAGGACAAAACGTCTGCTCCTGGAACTGTAAGGAAAAATCTCATTGTTTATGTGGGTTTAAGAACACTGGGGGGACTACAACAAAACAGATTAATTTAGGAATCTATTGCCCAGCCCTTTGCTCTGAATGGGTCTATGCCAGCATCACCAAAGACCTCTGCCCCATGGACACTGCCAGGTCACCTGGAATTGCAGAACTGCCATTTTAACTGCAATAAACTTTAAAAATACTTGTTGTTTTGGACAGCACTCACTGAAAACATTCACTGCAGTTTGCATTCTGCTTGGTGTTTGTTTTTTTTTTTTAGGGCTGTGAAAGAGTATGACAAGCATCACATGAGCCAGATGTTTGAAAGGAGGCAGGGGACTCAACCTTTCCCTCTGGGACTTACCATCTCATCCAGCCCTTGCGCAGGAACTGCAGTGCTTCACGGGGTGAACTCAACAGCACACAGGGACCCACACAGCACCACAGAGAGATTTTGCAACAGCGTATTTGCTGCTTCAAAGGTGACAGTGTGCCAGCACCACATTTGTCAGCCAAATCTGTGTCAGCGCTTGAACCATCTCCCTCTGGTACAGACATGCTGGTGCTCAGCAGCTACTTGTTCTTCTTGTAGAAGCTGCAGCCTGTGGGAGGGTGTCTGTATCACGCTTGCATTACCCATGTGGTCTGGCTTTGGAAAGGAGTTCTTTTTCCCCACTTACTACTGGTTTTCTTTTAATCACAGGGGTGCAGATGGATTCTGGAACACTTTGCAGTATCTATTTGTCCTGAGGAGCCCCTGCAGATCATCAGCACAAAATAACTGATGAACCAACACACCCTCCTCTTGAACAGCATCAGGGATGGTGCAGCTGCCCATGCTGTGACACCAAGAGCACTCACCAGCCAGGATCACCCCAAGCAGGTGCTGCCACTTTGGAATGCCACAAGCTCTGGCCAGTCCTTGTATAAGAAATTACTTAAATCTTGATGCAAACTAATTTTTAGGGGGTTGTAGTTTGGTAATTTCCAGTTTGAACAGCCTCAGTGTCAGATCTCTCACCTTATCCCAGGCTTGTATGAAATCGTGTTCCCAAGGCATTCATTAGGATGCTTAGAAATGATTCCAACAGATAAGTAGTCTGGGCTGAACAACAACCTCCTTGTGATCACTGATGTGTTCCTCACAGGGCTGTCAGGCACATACATATGGGCTTGTTATCCAAGGACCACTCCTTGGGATGACAACTGGGGCCTCCATTCAGAGACCAAAGCATGCTCCAGACAAACTCCAAGACTTAATTTAATGCTGGCTCTCAAACTTGACTACTGTCTTCCTTAGAGCTGAGTGAGGGGAGGGGGATGGCTCCTGAGGGCTTGTACAATGTGATGGAAGCACAGCGCTAGTAAGAGTGGGGAAGGAGGCGGGTGAGCTCGCCCTGGGGCCTCGGCAAGGTGGTCAGGAGCTCCTCAGCTTCAGTTCTTGCCATTCTGCTCATGGGCAAGGCATCTGTGGGAAAGGCCTCACTCAGGCAGCTTTTCAAGAAAGATCATCTGCCTCTGGGTGTGTAGTTCGGACAGGCTTGGAGGGTGATTTTCAGGAGCACCCAGAATTAGGACTGAAGCTGGGGGATGGGGAGCTCAAATCCCCTGCAAATCAGCTCAAAGGTGCCTCCAAGTGACAAACACAGGATCAATAGGTCAGACCCAAAGCACACATTGATAGAGATGGTCAGGGACACTTCTGGCAGAAGTCCAGGAATAGGTGTTTGCCAGAACAACTCCCAGCCCTGGGTATTTAAAGGAGCATAAGAAGCAATTTTACATACAGCCAGTGCTCCTCTCCATTTTGAGTCATGCCTGAACTAAGTTTTGAGCTTAAACCAGGATTCATGGCTACACACAAAAGATGTGCTGCTCTGGAAACATTACAGCACATGGATTGATGGGCTGACAGCTTAGGATAAATGTAACTGATTTTGAAAGAATTCACACTGCAGAATCTCATTTCCACAGAAATGTTCTTCATGCTGTACTGACTTAATTTCCCTTTACAGCAACGAAGAGAAGGCAATGGGTATGGGGTATTTTGGGATTTCAACAAAGCTTTTGATAGTCCAACAGGAGTTACACTCCAAGATCCTTGTGGGTTCCTTCCAGTTCTGGATATTCTATTTCTGTGATTCAAATCTCTCATTCAAGGAAGACCCCAGGGGTCATGCTGTGGGCTGCACCCTATCACCTTTCAGAATTAATGGATGCTTTTTGCCATTGCTGTGTAAATAGTTTTTTCTCCTTCAGCTAAGGCTGCAGAAACAGAGCTACATCTTCGTGATTCAACACAGCTCATCCCCTCTGGCTGCTCTCAAGCTACAGCTCCCCATTGTACCAAATTAATGGGCTCAGCCTGGTGTCACAGTCCTCAGAAGGAAACTTGGTCTCAGTTGTCAACAGCCCCAAAAGGAGCATCAGTGCTCAGAATGCAGCCCATGGCACTGCCACACATGTTCTGCTTCTTCACAAGGACCAGGAGAGCTTTGGTAGGAGAAACCCATAAAGCAGGGTCCGGACCTGGACCTTCTTGCTCACCACCATCTCTCAGCCCAACTCCACCCTCACAGAGCAGCAGTGGGACAGCCCCTTCTCTCCACGATGCAGCTCAACATAAGCATTCAACATAAGCATCATTCAAAATAGGATTTAGGGCCCAGGTTACACATGCTAATGTATGCTACATTTGCCTGGTGGCTTTGTTGCTTGCTAAGCGGATTGGGGTAAAGCCTAGGCTGCTGAACAGCTTTTACTCTGCCCTGCAATGGCATATAAAGAGGCAAAAATTTGGGGCAAGATCATTAATATTGGTTTCAACTATAACAGCCTTATAACTTGTTAGTCCTACTAGCATGGGTTTGTGTAGAGGTTTCTTTATGTTTAGTCTTCTCTCCGAATCCCTGGCCTTATTGTTCTCCAGGGATTGATAGGCAAGTAAAAAACACAGCTCCCTTCCAACACATCTTATTTTTAAACTATTAATATTTTAACCTATCACTCAAGCTCCATTTCACATATTTTTATGGCAAAAGGATACAAAGAAGATGCAGCACAAGCTCACTGAATTCTCCCCTCAGCTTGCCTGTCAGTCAGCTAGAGGTCTGTGACAATGCTACCAGAGATGAGAAAGTATGTTAAACCTAGAAGATTCATAGGAAACTACAGAAAATAAAATACAGCCCCTGTGCTTTCTCATACAAATTCACACTGGATGCCGTGGCTAGTTCCACCTCTGGAGGTTAGAAGGGGAAAGTTGTGGACAGACAGAAAATACTGTGGAGTCAAACTTCTGATGGATATGGCCCAACCATGTTGGCTTCCCTAGAAGCTCCCTACTAAATCCCTGGCACCACATTCACCCTTCCTGCAGCACTGAAACTTGAGCAGTTTGTCCCACTGGATTACGAGCTTGGTAAGCCCAAGGTCCTTTAAAACCACCAGGAAAACACCACCTAATTCCAGTAACTTGTTGGTAAATTGCCCCTACAACCTTCCTAGTGATTAATTCATAATATTACTGACTCCTCTCCCAGCTTAAGCTTTGGTCTTTCAACCAACAAACCTCTCTGTTGCACAGGAGAAGGCACAATGTCAGTGTGGGCTTTTGCCATGGCCTTATCATCCTCAGGAGCCCCTGGAGCTGTGTGGCACAGCCTCCTGCTCCTCTTGGCGTGAGCTTTCATAGAATCAAATAATCAGTAGTAGTAGTAGTAATCAGCTCCTCTCCCCGATGGCCTGCAGCTCCCCCATCCCGGATCCTGCAGCAAGGCACATATAAACCCAAGAGGAAATCATGTGTTGGAGAGCACATTGGACAGCCAGGAGGTTTCTGAGCAATCCCTGCTCCTGAGATTGAAACTGATGTGGCCTATTGTGTACAAGGGGGTTGTCAAAATGTACAGGGGGGTTGTCAAAATGTACAGGGGGGTTGTCAAAATGTACGGGGGGGGGGCACTGCTTAAGTCATAGCTGGTTTAACGAGCTCAGCAGATGTCTTATCAGACAAATACCAGAACAAAACCCCCTAGTGAGGAGAATGAGGGTTGTACAAGGAGTACTGCTTAAATCATGGCTGGCTTGACAAGCCCAGCAGTTGCCTTATCAGACAGCACTAAGATAAGGCTTCCTAGTGAAGGGAATAGCTCATTAAACCAGCTAGACATGGACCAGACCCATCCAGCTCCTAAAGAGCATGCGTGAGGACCAGAGGTAAAAAGTTCAAGCCTGAGGAAGACTCGTTTACTTCATCTTGAAGACCCCTACCCACAAGAGGAAGACTACTTACTTCATCTGAAGACCCCTGCCCAAGACCAGCAGGAGGCACTGCGCATGCGTGGAGCGCCTTTTAGCTCATTATAATACGAAGCGGGGATAGAATATGAATATGTATAGGCGTATTGTGCGACCTAATACCTATGTATGACTTTACAGGATAAATGTAAAAGGATAACGGCACTGAGGCACGCATGCCTTTTGGAGGACCAATCCCCCGTGCGTCTTCAGCTGAATAAAGCATACCTACTTTACAACTTTAACCAAGTTGTGGAGTCTATTCCGCTATCAGAGATGGGAAGCCAATGAGGTTCCATGCTCTGAGACTGGCACTTCCATGCTCCATCCCTGTGGAAGATGCAGGGAGACTTCCTGACACCTTCAGAGCTGCACTCTGCTCCTGAAGCTGGCACCACGAGATGGCATCTCAGGAGCTTTGCCCTCATCCTGCACCTCTTCTGTTTGTCCTGAGCTGCTGGTCCAAACTGGCCCCTTCTGGGAAGGGTGTCCCTGGAGGAAAGTGGTGGCAGCCAAACAGGCAGACATGGGGTAAATCTGGTTGCTAAAAGCCACCGGTGAGGCAGGGGTAGCAGAGGGGGAACATGCCGACAGCACAAGTTCTGCCACATCCTCCGCACCCAAGTGATGCTCCTCTGAGCCTTAGGACAGAGCAGGAGCCCTCCTCACATGCCTCTAACATACATATGGATGCCACCAGCCCCAGGCTATGGCTCCAGCCAGACTCTCTCACCAGTGTCCATTACAGGGGGACAATCACTTCCCTGGCCCTGCTGGCTATGCTATTTCTGATACAAGCCAGGATGCCATTGGCAGTCTCGGCTGCCTGGGCACAAGCTGGCTTATGTTCAGCTCTGTCAATCAGCACCCCCAGATCTTTTTCCATGAACAGCTTTCCAGCCACTCTTTCTCATGCCTGTAGCATTGCATAGGGTTGTGGTGACCCAGGTGCAGGACCCAGTACTAAGCCTTATTGAACCATTGGTCACAGCTCATCAATCCCACCTATGCAGATGCCTCTACAGAGCCTTCTACCCTCCAGCAGATGAACACTCTCATCCAACTTAGTGTCATTTGTAAACTTAATGAAGATGCCCTCGATCCCTCTTGCTTAAGTGTAGGGAGAAGTGTTAGCTCAGGTGAAGCTAAGGGAGGGGGAGCTGAGCTGAACTTGCCCCACCCCGCGTGACGGATAGACGCACACACACGTTTGAAGTTAGCGCGCGTCCCACAACCTCGCCGGCTTCCAACACGCCCCGTGTGTTGTCCCCTCCCCTTTCCACCCCGGGCTGGCGGGTCCGCAAGCAGTCGTGTTGGCGCACGCGCACTACCGCCGCCCGCAGCCATTTTGTGTCTGAAGCGACGGTGGGAGTGATTAAACCGCGAGTCTGCCGCTAGGTGTGGGGTGGCGGTTGAGGTAGTTCCGTGGGGTTTGGTGGGCTAGGTGCGGGGCTGGGTCGGCGGGGCCTCGGCGGCCGGAGCGAGTTCTGTGCAGGGCGCGGGCGCAGGTAAGCGGTGGCGGGGAGGTTTGTAGTCGCTTTCTCTGGCCTCTAGGTGTCACGATGGGGCTCCGGTTCAGGCTAGGGCCCCGCAGCGGCCGTCGCAGGGGAAGCAGGGGGGCTTTGTCTCCCTCTATCGTTCCCAGGGCGGCCGGTGCTTACCTGCCACCGCTGTCATTCCCCACAGCGCGGCGCTGGGCCGCATGGGCCTCCTTTCCTGTAGTCCATTTCCTGCCGTCCATTTCCACCCGCCCAGGCCACTAGCGGCCCCGACTCCATTTTCTTTTCTTTGTCTTCTCTAACGCGCCGCTGGCTCTAATGACCGCCTCTTCCCCATCACGCGAGCCGCCGGCCCTCCCTTCTCTTCATCTCTCGTCTCTTCCTCCCCTCCCCGCTCTTTCCCTGCTGGGCTGGGCCTGCTCTGCTTCATATCTCCTTTCTACTCCTTCTCGCCGCCTTAGCTCAAATCTTTGCGGGAGTTCGGCCCGGTGCGCTCTACCCGCTGCCTCCCTCGGTGTCTGGCCGGACCCTGACCGCAGGGTGGTGGCTGCGTATCCCGCTCCTGCCGGCTGCTGCCTCCCTGCGTTGCTGTGTGCTGCGGACTGAGAGGCGCTGCGAGGCGCAGAGAGGGACTCGAGCTCCCTCTGCAAGGCAGACTGAGCAGCGCCATGCAGAACCGGGACGTGGGCACGGCTGGGGGGCGCTCCCGCTCTCGTCGCGCTGCCCGGCCGACAACCGCCCCTTCTTTCCCCCAGCTCAGCTCCGCTCCCCGTCGCCGCCGTGCCCGGGGAGCAGGTTTCCCCCCCACCATCCCCCGCCATTCCGCCAGGCCCTCGTGGTGTCTTCAGGCACACCTGGTTGACAGGCTGTATTACTTGTTTCGACATGGGCCGTGGGGCCCTCGAGGCAGCGCTGGGGCGGCCGCCGTCGCGCTCCTGGTTAAGGCCGGAGCTCGTAAGCGCGGCACAAACCACGGGTTTATTCTCTTTTGCATGAGGGGTGGAAGCACAAAACTGGGTTCTTTTTGTGATGCAGAAAACGAAATCGCATATGCTCTGTCTCTAAGCAGTTTGCTTTTTGTTCTTTAAATCAACTTCGGATTTCTTCAGTAAATGTATTTACACGGTGTCAGAATTGGTCTTGCCTTAGCTTTTACGAAATGACTGATACGGGGGTTTGTCACGTTGTGTGGATCGTTTTCTGTTCAGTGCAATCCTTAGGACTTGCCTGTTGATGAGAATGAACTCGCTTTCCTGTTTGTGACTTAATTTTGGTTTGTGTGGGTATCTTTTTGGTGGGGTATCTTTTTTTTTTTTGGTGGTGGTGTTTTTGTTGGGGGTTTTTTTGTGTGTTTTCTTTGCAGTATTTTTGTTTCTTATTCAGTCTTCCCCCCTTAAATAAATGCAAGGCTGCTCATCACCTCCTGCCGGTTACTGAATTCTGGTAACAAGCTCCAGAGGTGTTATTAAAAGCGTCTGAAATACTGTTTACCGCTTAGTGTATACGTATTTTGTTTCAGTGCAGGAAGTGCATAAATATTTTCCCACGTTCCAATTTATTCTGCTTCTGCAATGCCTGATGAATTTGTGAGAGTCCATTGGGTATAAGAAATAACTCCATATTGTAGTCAACTGTTGTTCTTGCTTAAGCTGTACCTTATGTTTTACTTTAGAACAGAAGACATAATTTGTTGGAGACTCTATGTCGTCGCGGTGCGGAGGGAACACAGCACAATCAATATGATTGATAAAAGTGATCCGTTTATTCTGCTTAAGCCTAGGGTATATATAGAGCTGGATTGCTACACACACACATTCTTGGGAAACTCCTGTAGTTACATCCCTTTTTCTAACATCCTTGTTCCTCCCTTCAAGATACTCGTTAACTACAAGGTCAGCTTATCCTTTTGCACAGCTGGTGTTTTACCGAGCAGAGTTTCTTACTGACTTTTACAAAACTGGTCCCTGGACAAGTTCAGCCATGGGAACGTAACCCTTGCCTGCTAACCACGCTTCCACAATCATTAAAACTGAAGGAAGGAGCAATTTTAGCATAAGGGCAAAGCAATGTGGGTTTTGGTTTTTGGTATTTTGGTTGATAATTTTTTTGTTAATTTTTGTTTTTTAACTTCCATTTTGCTTTGCTTCTGGATGTACAGGGCTACCTCAGTTTTCATGTCTACTTACTATACATGGAAAGGATGTTAGGACTCAGAATGGCTTCATTAACACTCTTGAAACTGAGTTCCTACAGCCTCAAGTGGCCCTGCAGCCGAAATAATACAGTGAAGCTCATCCAATTTGGGCAGAGCTTGGGACAGCATCACTCCAGTTTGCTGGCAGCTTGTGATGAAGCACAGGGAAGGAGTTATTGGAAGAACTGCTTTCCGTAGGTTGTGTCTTCAATATGAATAGTGGCTAATCTGTGTGTGTTGTTCCCAGCTCTTGTACCTGCAGTTTGATACCTGCCTGATGCAGTGTTGTTGCTCTTGTCTTGAAAATGCCAGAAGCTGATCCATGTTTAGTCAGCGTTTACCTAAAGAATTAATTATATGTGATTACTAAGTTCCTGAGGAATTTCTGCATCAAGCCTACTCGGGCACTTAATTTCTTTCCCTTAGTCCTTCATGTCCAAGGTCTTCTGCTTTTCTGATTAAGGTTTTTGGAAGCCAGATATTGAGCATTATTAGGTTTACCTGCTCTCTGAGAAGAGCCAGCCTATTCCTTGCCCTTATCCCTCATGCTTTGGCAGATTCTTCATCACTTGTAACAGCAAGCTGTGTTGAACTGTGACCTCTGAATAGCTCTTCCTGCTGTCTGAACACTTTTGTACATCACCTATTTCATATATATATCTTAATTGCACTTGCATAAAAACTCCATCCTGGCAACTCTTGCTGTTCCTACACAAGTGGGTACTATTACCAGTGAGGTAATGTTTAAGGGAGTAACAGAGCATTAGGATTGCAAATACTGCTTCCTCCTGTATTTGTACATGCTTTAGAAATATGTGTAACAGAAATAAGGAACAGCTGCTGTTACTACCTGTACCCATGAAGGCACACACAGAACTGCTGGTCTTCAGCTTCCATACTGAAGCTGCAAGAAACCAAAGCTTTAACTCAGTGTTTGTATTGTTTGTGTTGACTTACTGAACTCTACTGATTTGTTTGCTTAACTTTAAACCTCTGTTCATCCATCTGGCTGTAGTTCAGATGCTTGGTGTACAGTCTTTGTACTAAACCTTGAATTACAATATTAAGCTCTACTGCTCTACAATGCTACCTGATCTTAGAGTTGCACACAGATTCAGGAAATGTCCCCTTTTTTTTGTTTAAAGGTTACATTTACTACTTATAAAAATTGTTCAGAATGTGGCTTTTGTTCTTTTGGATTTTTTTTTTTTGCTGAAGCTTAGAATCTTTGTCCTGTCATGATTGTAGATGTCACCTTTTTTGTACTGAAGGATATTTGAATTTCATTTAAAACACTGTTCTGCTGCTTGTCCCACTTCTCTCCAATAATCCATAATTCTTAAGGAATTGAGATACTTATTCTAGACACATTTGATATGAAAACTAAATAGTAGGTGCTCAGCTGAGTGTTCTCAGTATTTTCTGATTAACAGAACCTTGAAAAGAAGGATGGAATAAACATTATGAGTAGGGAGTCTTATGTTTCAGATTGTATTAACATTCAAGTAACTGTACACTGAACAACTTGAGTTTGGTGTCTAAATTAAAGTGCAGTTTCCCTTATTTAGATTATAAAAACTTTGAAACTATCAGGTCTTAATGTTTTTTCAGTATGGTTCTTAACAGGTGAAATACAAAAGTAGCACAGAGGCAGCTCTCAGGAACAGCACGATTAACATGTGTTACTTAAGGGAGATCTGTGATAGAATGGATTCCTAAAGAATTACTCTTTAACTATCCCTGCAGATAAAGTTGTGGGTCATAAATGTTTAGAGTTGCATTTCTTACATAAAGCTTTGTTTTTAGAGACCCTTCAGTTCCAGCCTTTCCACTTTTTGCTATCAGCTCCCTGAGGATTTCAATGTGCTGTGTTGAGGTGATATTAAGTGGTGAAGCACTAGAAGTGCAGTGATCACTGGTAACATAGGGGAGGGCTACTGTACTGGTAGCAATGCAGAAAGCTCTGACACAGGGTATTTTCCTTTACACCCCATAGTTCAGGTAGTGTGTTCCAATACATAATTGCTTGGTCTGTCAGCTGTCAGCATAGTCTTATTCTTATCCCATAGCGACAAACTGGTGAAGTTTCTAAAGTTTCTTGAATTTCCCTGAAAAGCTTCAGTCTGTTATCAAGAGACCATGAACCAAGTTCAGCTTCTACCAAAAATCTTATTTTACTACTTCTGTTTTTCCTTCGCCTCCCCCAGAATCTAAAACTTTCTTGTCAAATTCTAACAAAACATAAGCTAAATCACAGATTGTTTGGAGTGTGAAAGACACCTTTGTCTGTATTAATATGTGTCATGATTAGAAGCTTGTATGTGTCTCAAATATCAGGTAAAGTAACTATCTGTGAAGTGGAGGAGAAAGTAGCTTGGTCCAATTCTATAAAGAATACTATGCCTTTACTGGAATATCAAAGTAATTCTTGATCTCTTAGGTATTTAGAATTAGGTTGCTGTTCTGCAAGCTTCTGAAATCACTCTGGTGGTGGGATTTTAGAGCATTTTTTTTGTTTGCATTTGGGGGCTGTTAAAAAACAAACAAAAAATAAACAAACAAAAAACCAACACACAACAACGCAACCACACCACACACCCCCAAAAAACCAAAACAACAAAACACACCACCAGAGTATATTGGGAAGTGTTTGCCTTGGCCAGTGCATTTTTTAATTTTTTTAATTTTTTATTTTCTTTTAACACTGGAATATCCCTATTTGATATTGGAAGGAATATTGTACAGTTAATACACTTTGGAACACTAGGGAAATTCCAGGAGGTCAGGGAAGTGCTGATGTGTCAGTTGTAAAAAGAGATGGAATGGAGGAACATGGCAGCTAGTAATATATGACTAGTACTACACAGTGTTAGTACATCTATAGTTTATCAGTTCTCCCATTTGTTCTTAGTACAGGATTGAGTTACGGAGAGGAGAGTATGTAATTAATCCTAGTAAATAAGGCTTTAAGGAAAAAAGCTTATTAAACTTATAATTTGACATTGTTGAAGGTATTTCTCTTGATGTTGAGGACCATAGGGGATACAGAAAATCACTACTGAGTATCAGTAAATGCCATTCAGTTCAGGATAGTTCAGGAACAGTCCAGGGGTCTGCAAGTCTGAATTGTTTCCATGAATGTTCAGCAGAAACCGGTAATGGCTTGTCACAAATTGTTTTCATTCCTGATTTTGTTGGTGTGAAATGTCTAATTTAAAACTTCTGCATGATGAAACTGTGGTTCATGGAGAGGCAATCAACACTAAGGTGTAGCCATTGCTATTGTCAGGTGAAGTAGATCCATTGGGATGTGTGTGCTAAGACTGCTGGGAACAAGGCAGTTCAGCTGAGTTTAAACCGAGGCATGTAGTGTCCTAAATTCAGCATCTGAACTGCATTTTGGAGTCACAATGGATAAACGGTTTGAACATGAGTTTCCTAGGTGATGCTGTGACCTTGGAGCTAATGTAGTTCTCAAATGCATTAATGGAATGAGTAGAAACTTGCCTGTGTGGGGTGGGTTGAAGTCATTGCCAGTGTACTATGTGCAATTCTGGCATCAGCACTTAAATGTGTGCCAGCCCCCTTCCCCCAATTACTGTCTGCAAGGGAAACTGTTTTCCAATTTGATGGAGACCTAAGTAGTAGTGACATGCAGTTAAGTAGTAAGAATTTACTGTGCAGTTTCTTGTCAAAACTGAGAGATGACTTCATTAAGAGTCCTCAGCTATCTCCCTGGCAAGATAATACTGGATATTAGTGAGCTTTTTTTAAATCTTGCTGACAAATATAACAGGAACTTATAACTTCAAAGATAAGTTCAAATTAAAAGATTTAAGTTTTTCACAGTGAAGGTAATTAACCATTGGATTATGATATGGAGAACAGCTGTATATTTCTGAATTTCTTAACTTTGAATCAAGATTGTGGGGAAAAAATCTGAAAGTTGCTTCAGGCAGCTGCAAGGTACTGAACTTTTGTTTCATATATGTTTAGAGAACTGTAATTCATAAGAGGTCAGACTTGGTGATCAAATGAGAGGTGATCATGCTAAAGAAAAAGGATGAGGAGCAGCTCCTCTTTCACCGGCTTCCCTCTTTTTAAACAGAGGTACATTTAGGACTTAGAAATCTGGAACATGATCAAACCATGAAATCTGGAGAAAGCAAGCGGGTATTGATAGATATATATAGGAGGTCTGTCAAAATAGTGTCCCATCTATTTAGTCCAAGCATGTGACTGCAAAAAAATTTTATCTGTGGTATTAGTGAGGTGTTAGTAGGATGTTATTTTTTCCTTTGCAAGGGCATGCTGCTGGCTCGTGTTCAGCTTGCTGTCTGCTGAGCAGCCCTGGGACCTGGTCAGCAGTGCTGTTCTCCAGCCAGCCAGTCCCAAGCCTGTATCACTAAAGGAATTATCCCTTCCCAATTCACATCATGGAAAATGCTCAGTGGGGGTGATGCAAGATGATTTTCATTGAATCTGCTTCAGAAAGTATATCTGTAAAACCATTTAATGTTTTTGTTAGATAAAATCATCAAATCATGTTATATATTGCATTTATATGCATGTGTGAAGTTATTTTACATGCAGTAATCCTCATAAAGTGAATGCTGAGTAAAATACTGACTT
The DNA here is from genome assembly GCF_033783945.1 of Neopsephotus bourkii. Taxonomy (NCBI): domain Eukaryota; kingdom Metazoa; phylum Chordata; class Aves; order Psittaciformes; family Psittacidae; genus Neopsephotus; species Neopsephotus bourkii. Next base: position 28,962 of record NW_026901892.1, on the reverse strand, counting down.
AATTGGGAATGAAACTAGGGAGAGTAAAGCTGTGGGAGGAGTAAACAACACTTAATTTTGAGCTCTGATAATGCATCATGTGTGGAGACTTGACACAAGTGTGACATTTTCTGAGCTCTCTAGAACATTACAGTGGCCTGATGGTGGGCTGAACATCTGTAGGTGGAGAAGGCTGAAAACTAAAAGTACTTTTCATGCATCACATGTGTTAAAAAGGGGGAAGGGGAAAACGTAAGCTTGAGAACTCTCAGCTGCAGAGGTAAGCTGCATATAATTCATGTCCTCCTCTGGATGGGAGTTTTAGCAGCAGCACCTGATGCTTGAGTTTGGCAGCTCTGGTTTCTCCAGGCTGTTTGTAAGAAGGCAAATAAGGTAGCTCTGCTGCTACTACTTGTGATTTGCAGCAGCTCAGTCTGTGTCCAGTCTGCTGCTCAGTAGTGTGGTTCCTAGCACTTGCACAAGGACAGCTTTTTAGGCAATTGCAGTGAGTTTTGTGGTGAGCCTGTAGCTTGCAAGAGGAGGAAATGGGGAAAATACATCACAGTTGATGGAAAACCTCTTTTACTAAAAGAGTTTAGGTTTGGAAATGGATCATCAGGTCCAAAGCCTGAGGTCCCTAATCCCATATCTGAGTTGGAATAATGGTGGTTAACTATGGACAGGACTAATTTCTCTCTCCACACAGTGTTTTGTGCTTGAGCTTTTTGGAGACAGACTGCTGAACTAAATGGACACTGATCTGTCCTTGTAGGGCTTCTTTTTTATGTTCATGTTGGAGAGGGGACAGTTTTACTTCCCAGCCTATTGATAAAAAGCTATACAAGTGAATTTACAGCTCTTGATATGTTGGGAATAACACCAAAGCATTTAGGAAAGTAAAAGTCCTGGCTTCCCTGGAATATTAAGGGAACTGTTGTTACCTTATCTCCTTCTAGTTGTGTACTTGCAATTGCATCACCACACAATGAGGTGGTTGCCTAGATTTGCTTTGTGGGGGCAACTAGATGCAAGTGGATGTGGAGAACTGCAGCTCTGAGTTTTATTTAAGCCTTTGTGGAACTACTCCCCAGAACATGTTGGTGTAGTAAAGGCTTTCTGAAAAGGCAGTTGAGATCACAAGTAGTAATGATATTTGTAAACACTTGGATATTTGTCAACTTTTTTTTCCCTTTTGAAATAAAGCAGTAAAGTTTGTATGTTTAAGGTCAATGTGGAAGGAATTAAATTTATTGTTTAATGGTGAAAGAGGCATCCTTGCTCTGGACTGGCTCCTGGAAGCGTTTTTCACTGCTGTAGAGCAAGTAGTGATGTTTTTGGACTGCTTTTTGTGTTGTTCTTCTGTCTCCTTGTATTCAATTTGCAAACCTGTTTCCCTGGAACCACCTTAAATATCCAGAGTTTTAATATAAAAGCAGGAAATGGTAACAAATTAAAAATGCCCCATTTTGGATTGCACATACTTGACATAGGTGTAACAATACTATATTTTAAAACAGTAGTTTTCTCTTGCGTGCTAAACTGCTTGCAGTGGAGGTGCAATGTAAAATAATTTTGCTTTCCCAGTATGTATGGTGAGAGAACCCTTTAGAGGCGCTTCAGGAATTTTTAGATTACAGGTTGGAAAACGTAAGATGGAAAACTGTGCAGAGGTAAGATGCATATAATCCACTTAGATTTTTGAAAATGAGTAGTTTCAGTCAAAGCTTATCAGATTATTAAAACCTTTTTTCTTTTCTTTTTGGAGGATGGAAGAAGTTAGTGTTAGCCAGCATTATTCCTGCTGAGTATATAACTTACTGCCACTTCTGATCTTTGAAGAGAGATTTATCGCTTCCTATGGCAATAATGAATACTCAAAAAGGTACTCATTTATTACTAGATCCTTGCCTACCTTCTACATTAATGAACTCCTTCCTGCTCAGGAATGGCTACCGTTGCCTTTTACCTACTCTGAGCTACTAGAGCATAATATGAGCCTAGAGTAGAAACATAGAATAGTTTGGGTTGGAAAGGACTTCACGATAATCTAGTTGGAATCCCCTGCCATGGGAAAGGGACACCTCCAACTAAACCGTGTCACCCAAGGCTCTGTCCAACCTGGCCTTGAACACTGCTAAGGATGGAGCATTTACACCTTCCCTGGGCAACCCATTCCAGTGCCTCACCACCCTAACAGTAAAGAATTTCTTATATCCAATCTAAACTTCCCCTGTTTAAGTTTGAACCCATTACCCCTTGTCCTGTCACTACACTCGCTAATGAAGAGTCCCTCCCCAGCATCCCTATAGGCCTCCTTCAGATACTGGAAGGCTGCTGTAAAGTTTCCACACAGCCTTCCCTTCTCCAGGCTAAACAGCCCCAACTTTCTCAGCCCATCTTCATACGGGAGGTGCGCCAGTCCCCTGATCATCCTCATGGCCCTCCTCTGGACTTGTTCCAACAGTTCCATGTCCTTTTTATGGTGAGGACACCATAACTGCACACAACACTGCAAGTGAGGTCTCACAAGAGCAGAGTAGAGGGGCAGGATCACATCCTTCGACCTGCTGGTCACACTTCTTTTGATGGAGCCCAGGATACAGTTGGTTTTCTGGGCTGCAAGTGCTCACTGCCAGCTCATGTTAAGTTTCTCACTGACCAACACCCCCAAGTCCTCCACAGGGCTGCTCTGAATCTATTCTCTGCCCAGCCTGTAGCTGTGTCTGGGATTGCTGCGACCCAGGTGTAGGACCTTGCACTTGGCATGGTTAAACTTCATGAGGTTGGCATCAGCCCACCTCACAAGCATGTCAGGATCTCTCTGGATGTCATGGCATTCCTTCCCTCCAGCGTATCAACCAAACCGCAGAGCTTGGTGTCATCAGCAAATTTGTTGAGGGCACACTCAATCCCACTGTCCGTGTCACTGACAAAGATGTTGAACAAGACCTGTCCCAACACTGATCCCTGAGGGACACCACTCATAACGGGTCTCCAGCTGGACATAGAGCCATTGACCACAACTCCTTGTGTGGAGCCATCCAGCCAGTTCTTTATCCACTGAGTGGATATCAAATTGATGTCTCTCCAATTTAGAGACAAGGATGTCATGTGGGACAGTGTCAAATGCTTTGCACAAGTCCAGGTACATGACGTCAACTGCTCTACCCCGTTCATCAGTTCCATAGCCCCATCATAGAAGGCCACCAAATTGGTCAGGCAGGATTTCCCCTTAGTGAAGCCATGTTGGCTGTCACCAAACACCTTGTTGTTTTTCATGCCTTCCAGAAGAATCTTCATCATGATTTTGCCAGGCACAGAGGTGAGACTGACTGGTCTGTAATTCCCTGGGTCATCCATTTTCCCCTTCTTGAAAAGGGGGGTTATATTTCCCTTTTTCCAGACATTGGGAACTTCACCTGACTGTCATGATTTTTCAGATATGATGGCCAGTGGCTTAGCAACTTCATTTACCAGCTCCTTCAGGACCCACAGATGGATTTCATCAGGTCCCATGGACTTGTGTACGTTCAGGTTCTTAAGATAGTCCTTAACCAGATCTTCTGCTACAGTGGGCCTAAGGTCTTCATTTTCACAGTCCCTGCATCTATCTTCCAAGACTTGGGTGTTATGGTCAGAGCCTCTGACAGTGAAGACCAAGGCAAATAAGTCATTAAGAACCTCATCCTTCTCCAAATGCAGGGTAGCCAGTTTTCCCGAGAGCTTCCGGAGGGACCCGACGTTGTCACTTCATGTTTCATGGCTTGACTTCGCGAATGAAGATTTGGGAAGGGCTTTTACCCACGCTTACTACAAGCGCGCTGATGACTAAGAAGGCCAATGTGGGATAGGCACATCTGGCTACAAAAAGCACAGCAGAAGGTCTCCTTGGGAGAAACAGGTGGGGCGCGATTCTTCCTGCGTTGTCTTTTCTCCTCGAGACTAGTTCTTCGTGAGCACTCAAAGGAGTCAGCGGCATTATGTATGGTGTGCCTCCAAGTCTCCCGATTGGAGGCCAAGGTGGACCACTGATGGTAGTCAATATGGCCAAGGCTAAGGTATTGTTTCAGGGAGTCCTTATATCTCTTCTTTGGGGCACCTCTCTTGCAGCTACCGGTGGCAAGTTCACCATAAAACACGATCTTGGGGAGGCGGTGATCCTTCATTCTAGAGACGTGCCCTGCCCAGCGCAGCTGCAATTTCAGCAATATGGCCTCGATGCTGGTGACCCCTACCTGTTCGAGGACAGTGACATTAGACACATAGTCAGTCCAATGGAAGTTTAGAATTGTACGGAGGCAGCGCTGATGAAAGCGTTCCAGGAGTTGCAGGTGATGACAGTAGATGACCCAGGATTCAGACCCATATAAAAGAGTAGACAATACAATGGCTCTGTAGACACTGACCTTTGTACTTTTCTTCAGGTGTTTATTACACCAGACTCTTTTATGGAGTTTTCCAAAGGCTCTATATGCCTTTGCTATTCTGTTGTCTATCTCTTTGTCGATCGTGGCATCCGAGGAAATGATGCTTCCCAGATAGCTGAACTGCTGAACTGTCTTAAGGTCTGACTCGCCGATGGTAATATCACAGTGTCACAGTATGTTAGAGATTGGAAGGGACCTCAAAAGATCATCTAGTCCAATCCCCCTGCCGGAGCAGGAACACCTAGATAAGGTTACACAGGAACGTGTCCAGGCGGGTTTTGAATGTCTCCAGAGAAGGAGACTCCACAACCTCCCTGGGCAGCCTGTTTCAGTGTTCCGTCACCCTCACTGAGAAGAAGTTTCTTCTCAAGTTTAAGTGGAACCTCTTGTGTTCCAGTTTGTACCCATTTCCCCTCGTCCTATCATTGTTTGCCACTGAGAAGAGCTTGGCTCCATCCTCGTGACACTCCCCCTTTATATATTTATATACACTAATAAGGTCACCCCTCAGTCTCCTCTTCTCCAAACTATAGAGACCTAGCTCCCTCAGCCTCTCCTCATAAGGGAGATGCTCCACTCCCTTAATCATCTTAGTTGCCCTGCGCTGGACTCTCTCCAGCAGGTCCCTGTCCTTCCTAAACTGAGGGGCCCAGAACTGGACACAATATTCCAGATGAGGTCTCACCAGGGCCGAGTAGAGGGGAAGGAGGACCTCTCTCGACCTACTAACCACCCCCCTTCTAATACAACCCAGGATGCCATTGGCCTTCTTGGCCACAAGGGCACAGTGTCGGCTCATGGTCACCCTGTCGTCCACCAGGACCCCCAGGTCCCTCTCCCCTACACTGCTCTCTAACAGGTCGTTCCCCAACCTATACTGGAACCTGGGGTTGTTCCTGCCCAGATGCAGGACTCTACACTTTCCCTTGTTATATTTCATCAAGTTATTCCCTGCCCAACTCTCCAGCCTGTCCAGGTCTCGCTGGATGGCAGCACAGCCTTCTGGCGTGTCGGCCACTCCTCCCAGCTTAGTGTCATCAGCAAACTTGCTGATAGTACACTCAATTCCCTCATCTAAATCATTGATAAATATATTAAATAATACTGGGCCCAGTACCGACCCTTGAGGCACTCCACTAGATACATATAGACACATATAGATATATATAGATATATGGGGATGGCGATGATCTTCTTCGGGTGCAGGTTGGTAGAGGACTACTGTCTTCTTCAAGCTGACTTCCAGCCCAAAAACCTCAGCCGCCTCCGCAAAGCAAGATGTTAAACGCTGCAGAGCTGCTTCTGTGTGGGCAACAAGGGCGGCATCATCAGCAAAGAGCAGTTCACGGACAAGATGGTTTAGGGTCTTAGTGTGGGCCTTCAGTCGCCTTAGATTGAATAGGCTACCATCGGTACGATATCGAATATAAATGCCATCTTGTTCGTCGAGGTCTGCTGTAGCCCTTTGGAGCATCATGCTAAAGAAGATTGTGAATAAGGTCGGTGCGAGAACGCAACCTTGTTTCACACCATTGGTTATTGGGAAAGGCTCAGAGAGTGCATCACCATACCTGACTTGGCCTTGCTGATCCTCATGTAACAGAATAATCATTTTGAGGAACTTGGGGGGACAACCTAATCGTTCTAAGATCAGCCATAAGCCTTTCCTGCTCACAGTGTCAAAAGCTTTGGTGAGGTCAATGAAAGTTACGTATAACCCCTTATTCTGTTCTCTACACTTTTCTTGCAATTGTCTGAGAACAAATACCATGTCTGTGGTACTTCTATTAGCCCTGAAACCACACTGACTTTCAGGTAGAAGTTCTTCTGTGATAGCAGGTACTAGTCTGTTCAATAGTATTCTTGCAAGAATTTTACCAGCAATGGAGAGCAGAGTTATACCACGGTAGCTTGAGCAGTCTGACTTGACACCTTTTTTCTTATACAGAGTGACGATGATTGCATCACGAAAGTCTGACGGTATTTTGCCTTGTTCCCAACAGCACACAACTAGCTCATGAAATTTAGCATGAAGTGCTTGGCCTCCGTGCTTCCATATTTCAGGTGGGACTCCGTCAACCCCAGCTGCCTTGCCAGTTTTCACCTGCTGTATGGCCTTAAGAGTCTCTCCCATGGTAGGGGCTAAATCCAATTCGGTTTTCACTGGATGTTGCAGAATGTGCTGGATTCCTTCGCCTTGGACTACACGATTAGCACTAAAGAGGGTTTGAAAATGTTCAGACCAACGATTCAGGATGGAGATTTTATCTGTAAGAAGCGTTTGGCCATCTGCACCAAGTAAGGGGCTTTGAACCTGGAATGTGGGTCCATACACTGCCTTCAGAGCCTCATAGAATCCTCTGTGGTCACCCAAATCTGCACATAGTTGAGTATTTTCTGCTAGGTTGTGCCAGCACTTGTTCTGGATGTCTCTAAGTTTCTGTTGGAGTTTGCTACATGCAAGACGAAAGGCTGCTTTTCTTACATGGCAGAGTGGCTGAGCGAGGTGTGCTTGATGAGCAGATCTCTTTTTTGTCAGCAATTCCTGGACCTCCTGGTTGCTATCGTCAAACCAGTCTTTGTTTTTCTTTGAGGAGAACCCAATGGATTCTACGGAGGACTGCAGGATGCTATTTTTGATATGTTGCCAAAGCGCTTCAGGAGAAGAATCTATACGTTGGTCTTCAAGCCTAGTTTGAAGGTTAGCCTGAAAGCTGTCCCTCACTGCAGCTATTTGAAGATTATCAACATTGAGCCTCCTCCTCGGAATGCCGCCCCTCTTAGGTTTGGGCTTGAAGTGGAACTGAAGTTTGCAACGCACAAGGCGGTGGTCTGTTTGGCATTCTGCACTAGGCATCACTCTGGTCTGGCAGACATCACGAATATTTCTCTGGCGCACTAAAACATAGTCAATAAGGTGCCAATGTTTAGATCGAGGATGCATCCAGGTTGTCTTCCAGCTGTCTTTCTGCTGGAAGATAGTGTTGGTGATGGTAAGCTGTTGCTCTGCACAGAACTCTAGTAAGAGATGACCATTATCATTGCAGCTGCCAACACCGTGCTTGCCTAGTACTCCTTTCCAGGCTTCAAAGTTCTTTCCTACTCAGGCGTTGAAATCACCAAGGATTATGATCTTATCTTGTATAGGAACTTTCTGAGTGAGGTGACGCAGGTCGGAGTAGAATTTTTCTTTTTCTGCAGGGTCAGCTTGCAGAGTTGGAGCATATATGCTGAAAAGAACAACGTGTTGCTTATTGTGTAGTGGAAGACGTAAGGAGATAATACGGTCGGAATGACCTATCGGCAAATTTTCAAGTTTAGAGGCTATGGAGTTTTTAATCATGAAGCCGACTCCAGAAAGATGACTTTCAGTTTTGGGTTTGCCTGACCAGTAGAGTGTATAGCCAGCACCATGTTCTTTGAGGCTACCTTCCTCATGAAGGTGAACTTCACTGAGTGCAGCGATATCGATGTTAAGTCGTGACAATTCATGGGCAATTAGCGCAGAACGGCGCTCAGGACGCCCACTGTTCACTGTATCAAGCATGGTTCTGATGTTCCAACATGCGAGTGTCAATCTGGACACACCTTTGGAGGCAGGTGTATGCCTTTGTCTCTTTGTCTTTAATTGACTGCAATAGAAGATGCCCGTTGGCCGCGGCTAGCCAACCAGGTGGAGGGGGAGATGAGCTTTGGTTAGGCCACCTTTTCTAGGCCTCTCTCCATATGGAGCAAGCAGTGCTGTCCTTGAAAAAGGCTGCTTGGTCATTCAGGATGCTGCCAAACAAGACTGTCATCTCCTGGGTCAGACTTGAGCGACCAATGTCCTGAACCGCCTGCATGCAGGGTTGGGTCTGCGACTTCCAGTGCACCTTATCACCTGCCGTTTCGTCCCTCGCCTGTCGCTACAGGGCTTTGCAAGTGTGGGTAAACCCTTCGGGCCTGCGCAGTGGATTTATTTTAGGTGAGGCACAGCGTGCACAGAACTGGCCTCACCCTTTACACCTGAGGTTTATCTGCCAGGGCCTAGCGAGCTTGGACGGTGACAGCAAAGTCCTCAGGTCGTAGGTTTAATTAGAGTATTCTTCTCTTAGATGGATGGCCTTACAGGGCTACACGAGCTCCATCTGCCCGGGTTTGAAGTTGGAGTTGTCCTTCTCCTAGGATGGTTGCCTGAAGGCTAGTGAGCCCATCCTGCCCATGGACACACTTTGTCTGACCCTTCATTTGAGAGCTGACTGGCATGGGAGACCCTACCGGAAGCATAAGCCACCACCAGCATAACTCCCAACTTCACAAGGGCACGCAAGCTCTTTCCCCACGACAAGGGGGTGTCCGTGAAGGAGTTTAGGACCTTGCACTCGGCTTGGTTAAACTTCATAATGTTGGCATCAGCCCACCTCACAAGCGTGTCAAGGTCCCTCTGGATGGCATTCCTTCCCTCCAGCATATCAACCGAACCACACAGCTTGGTGTCATCGGCAAACTTGCTGAGGGCGCACTCAATCCCACTGTCCATGTCAGCGACGAAGATGTTAAACAAGACCGGTCCCAACACCGATCCCTGAGGGACACCACTTGTTACTGTTTTCCAACTGGACACAGAGCCGTTGGCCACAGCTTTTTGCATTCTGCCATCCAGCCAGTTCTTTATTCACTGAGTGGTCCATCTATCAAATTGATGTCTCTCCAATTTAGAGACAAGTATGTCGTGTGGGACAGTATCTAGCGCTTTGCACAAGCCTAGGTACATGACATCAACTGCTCTACCACGTCCGTCAGTTCCGTAGCCCCATCATAGAAGGTCACCAAATTGGTCAGGCAGGATTTCCCCTTAGTGAAGCCATGCTGACTGTCACCAACCACCTTGTTGTTTTTCCATGTGCCTTAGCATGCCTTCCAGGAGAACCTGCTCCATGATTTTGCCAGGCACAGAAGTGAGACTGACTGGTCTGTAATTCCCCAGGTCATCCATTTTCCCCTTCTTGAAAATGGGGGTTATATTATCCTTTTTCCAGACACTGGGAACTTCACCTGACTGCCATGATTTTTCAAATATGATGGCCAGCGGCTTAGCAACCTCAATCGCCAGGTCCTTCAGGACCCACAGATGGATTTCATCTTGTGCACGTTCAGGTTCTTAAGATGGTCTTGAACCAGTTCCTCTCCTACAGTGGGCCCAAGGTCTTCATTCTCACAGTTCCTGCGTCTGCCTTCCAAGACTTTCGTGGTACGGTCAGAGCCTCTGACAGTGAAGACCGATGTAAAGAAGTTATTAAGAACCTCAGGCTTCTCCAAATCCTGTGTAGCTAGTTCTTCTGAGAGCTTCCTGATGGGGCCTATGCTCTCCCTAGTCTGTTTTTTTATTTGCTTTGTACCTGTAGAATCCCTTCCTGTTATCCTTAATATCCCTAGCCAAGTTTAATTCTAACAGGGCCTTAGCTTTCCTAACCTGGTCCCTAGCTTCCCAGACAACATCCCTGTATTCTTCCCAGGCCACCTGTCCTTGCTTCCATCTTTTATAAGCCTCTTTTTTCCTTTGAGTTTTCCTCAGCAGTTCCTTATCCATCCAAGGAGGTCTCCTGGCCCTCCTGCTGCACTTCCTGCTCGTTGGGATGCAACACTCCTGAGCTTGTAGTAGGTGATCCTGGAATATCAACCAACAGTCTTGGGCCCCCCTTCCCTCTAGGGCTATATCCCATGGAACCTTACTAAGCAGGTTCCTGAAGAGGCCAAAGTCTGCTCTCTTGAAGTCCAGGGCAGTGAGCTTGCTGCATGCTCTTCTCACTGTCCTGAGAATTTTGAACTCAACCATCTCATGATCGCTGCAACCAAGGCTGCCCTGGAGCGTCACATTTCCAACCAGCCCCTCCCTGTTGGTGAGCACAAGGTCAAGCATGGCACCTCTCCTTGTCGGCTCCTCTATTTCTTGCAGGAGGAAGATGTCTTCCACACAGTCGAGGACCCTCCTGGATTGTTTCTGCCAGGCCGTACTGTCCCTCCAACAGGTATCAGGGTGGTTCAGGTCCCCCATGAGGACAAGGGCCTTTGAGCGTGAGGCTGATCCTATCTGTCTATATAGCGCTTCATCCACAGAGTCCTCTTGATCAGTCAGTCTGTAACAGATCCCCAGAATAACGTCCCCCATCGCTGTTCTCCCTTTGACCCTGACCCACAAACTCTCTGTTGACTGCTCACCTGTCCCCAGAGTTCCATACTCTCCAGCCTATCACTGACACTAATAGCAACTCCCCCTCCCCATCTGCTGGGCCTGTCTTTTCTAAAGAGCCTGTAACCTTCCATTCCAACACTTCAGTCATAGGAGCCATCCCACCATGTTTTTGTGATCCCTGTTATTTCGTACCCCTGTTGATATGCACACATCTCTAATTCCTCTTGTTTGTTCCCCATGCTATGGGCATTTGTATATAGGCATCTGAGCCCAGCTCCAAATGAAGCTGGCTCATTGGCTGGAGTGGCTGGAATATCTCTACATTGCTCCAATCATTTATTATAGGTGCTGGCAACTGACTGGGTGTGATGGGATGGAATGATGCCCCCCTCCCCCAACACATCTAGTTTAAAGCTTTCTTGACCAGCCTAGCAAGTCTCCTACCAAAACTGCTGTTCCCCTTCTTTGTCAGACTAGCTCCACCAGTCCCCAGTACGTTTGGCCTACTAACTTGGGTCCCATGTTCAAGACACTCAAACCCCTGACTATGACAACACCCTTCTAACTATTTATTAACTTGGCCATTCCTCCTAGCCTTTTTAAGGTCCTTTATCCTGGAGAATTGATGAAAAGACTATCTGAGCTCCAGAGCCCCTAACCACCTCTCCCAGGGCTCTGTAGTCCTTTTTAATGTTCTTCTGGCTACTACTATCTATATCACTAGCACCCACATGGATCACTAAAAGTGGATAATAGTCTGTGGGACTTACCAGAGCAGGCAACCCCTCTGCAACATCCCTGATCAGAGCCCTTGGTAGTCAACACACCTCCCTTGATACTGGGTCAGGGTGACTGATTAGCACTCTTGTTCCTTTCAAAGTAGAGTCCCTTACTACTATGACCTGCTGCTTTTTCCTGCAGCATCAGTAGTAATTTTTTTTAGCAGTGCATCAGCCAGTTGTCCATGGTGTGAGTGTGTTTCCTCATCAGTCCTCTTCAGGACAGCGAAGTGGTTCTGGGTGGGACAACAGATTTAGGGGGAAGCCCCCTGCTTTTAATTGTCCTTTTCTTCCCCCCCTTTTTTTTTCTGTTGCTCTTTCCCAGCTTCTTGGGCTAATGGCCTCCTTTCCTCCATGAACTACAGGGGATGCTTGAGGCCCTTGCACATTTTGGGCCTGAAGCAAGCATTACTGCTTCCTCTCAGCTTCCCTGTCATCTTGCAGCCTATTAATAGCATCCCGCAGCTCAGCCACCTGCTGCAGGAAGACTCTGGTGCTCCACCAGGGAGCACCGAGTGCAGCACTACCCACTGTGCACCTTTCCCTCACAAGACCAGTGCAGGCACTCTCTACACTCTGAGCTTCGCACTGCAGCCTCCCCTGTCATCGGCTCTGTCTGGGTGTCTACGCTGGCCACCGCCGGGTCAGCCAGAGCAGAGCTCCCAGACCGGGCCCTCGTCATACAGCGAGTGCTCACCATCCTGCTTGGCTGCGCAAACTGCCTCGACCCGCCCTGGTCGCTCGCGGTCCTTCGGGCAGGTTTTTACCCAGTCAGGGCTGGTGCTGCTGCTCCTGGCTCCGCCCCCTGTGAGTCAGCTGCTTGCGTCGCCGGCTTCTGGGCAGGTCCTGTCGACGACTTGAGGTTCCCTCGGTGGCTCTGAGTTGAGGTTTCTGGACGCTGAGCTTACCCCTGCTCCGGTGTTGCGGTGTTGAAGGCGACTTCTCTGGAGCTACTCACTTCAGCAATTGACCTAGCTAGTTTATACATGGCTTCTGTAGTGTGTGCTGAAATAGTTTTGTCATGTTTAATCAGCTACATCCTTTCCTTGTTCTGCCAGCATTTTGACCTACATGAAGAAGAATTTGGCAGCTTGCATGACTGTATGATAGAGCAGTTTATCAAATATTCAGATGTCTGACTTGCCTCATGTGCAATCTGTAATGTTTTTAGAGACATCTTCTTTGGGTGGCTTGTGCAAACAAATCCTTAGGGATGTTTTCTTCAGCTCCACCAAATTCAAAGAAGGGAGATAGCATTGAATGCTTGTCCTGCTCTGTTATCAGTCTGGCCCTCCCTGGTTAGAAGTACTGGATCCAGAGCAGTTGTTGGGTCATGTTATGTGTTACCATTTGTTCTTGTCCCAGAGCTGCCTCTTCAAGCAGGCTGTCCCATGCTGGCAGCCAGGGAGCCTTTTCAGCCACCTTCTGGCACTCAACATATAATCTCTTGTTAAAATTCTGGAGAAAAGAACATACTATCATCCTTATTTTTTCAGAAACAGGTCTATATTTTTCATTAGTTTAGTATTGCTCATTGTGGTCCTGGGTTTTCTCCTGCCAGTAGTGAGGTCCTTTGTCAATATTGCTTCCACCTTTTGTATCTGAAGTTTGCATAGGAGCCTTCTTTGATGTATGTCTTTACAGCCCGTCTTTGACTTCATGTGACATGTGGGTTTGTGTCTCCTGAACAGTGATTGCTAAGCCTGTGCACTTCTAATGCTGTTCTCTTAAAAGCTAGGTGGCTTTGTATAGTCACCACTCTTGTATAGAATTTCAAGAAAATCAAAGTTAGGATAAAAGACTAGCAGTAGGTAAAATTATATTTCCATTCAATGAAGCATGCTCTGTTGAGGAGTCCTGGGGTTTTTGGCCAGTGATGAGACCTCTGAGATGATAGTTCCACACGGGAGGTGTTTGCTTTGCATCAAGTGTCTTCTGACTGGAGAAGTCCTTCACTTTTAAGGCTCTTCTGTGTTAATTTACAAGTTGTTAAGTTTTAGGAAATAGTAGTTTTTTCCAGCATTACAGTTCAGGAATAAAAGCTTTGCTACTAGCAGTAACTGGTTTATATGCTTACCACCAATGTGTGCAAGCTCTTGCCAGCACAGAACCTGGCAAGGATGCAGCTTGGGTCAGTCAGCAGTGCTAATATGCCCTTAACAGTGGCACACACCCCACGTATCTTCTGCGCATCCCCTTTTCTGATCAGTGAATGTATAGAGCAGATGTGACTTTTGCAGAGTAAGTGTGAAATAGAGATCCATTCCAAATGCTTTTTTAAAGCTCACTATCGCTGAGCATCCCCAGCTCCCACAAACTTATCAGTGGTGTACTTTGAAGCTAATAAACTGTTAAAAATAGACTTCTAAGGAAAAAAAAAAAAATGCAGCCAGAACCCAGACTTTGAGTGTCTTGTACTAAATAAATGACAGAAGACCCAGAGGGAAAAGTACTTAAATTCAAAGGGTATAGAACTAGTGTGAAATTAAACACTGCTTGGTCATATCACTGTGTGCATCAGGACTTTGTGACTTGCTTGAGAAGTACTCCTGTGGAGCTGCTTACTGCTCCTGGGGTTTGTAGCATGTATGCATACTGAGGACTGGAAAAGATTACAGATGAGAAGTAATGTATAGTCTTGTAAGTATTTTAGTTCTGTAAACGTATTTTAAGCTTTTAATTGATAAGGATAACAAAGGTAGCTTTGCAACTCTGCCATGAGCTGGCTATTCTTCCTCAGGAAAACAAGGTTAGAATTATGTTAGAGCGGATTTTGTTACTTTATCAGTAGTGCTGCTTGCTGCATTAACAGTACTGGAAGGGTTGTACTTGCTCTAATCTAAACCCCTTTAACAAGAAAAACTACTTTGGTATTGTAATTTGGTATTTCACAGCATAGGAGAGAAAGACCAGCTGAAGTAGGTATAACCAGCTCCAAAACGTCATATTGCATTCTTCACTTGACACAAGGCATACAGAGATTTAGGTTGTAAGAACTGTAAATGCTAAGAAGTTTGAGAAGAGGCAGAGAGAAGAGTTTGTAAAATGAGTTCATTCTTCGTGGTGAAAAGTATTAAAGCCAGTTAAGGTGTTTGGGGTTTGTTTTGTTTTGGGTTTGTTGTTTGTGTTTTTTTGGTGGGTTTTTTTGGTAAGTGAAGGGGTCCTCAAGCAGTTATAAATGCTGCTCTTAGAGGTGTGGGGCTACACATTTTTGTCAAACAAGCATTACACATTCAAGCAGTGCTTCCCCTTCCTCTTTCTCTTTTGTGTGCTTTTCACTCACTAGTATGACTTATCTGCTCCGGAGTGTGTTCTGACATAAAGAGCTGCATGAAGAGAACAAATCAGTCCAGGCAGAAGTGTCAAGAACCTAAATGTAAATTAAGGGGTTTAAAGTGTGGTATGCATTCCATGTGAGGCAATAGTTTCCTGAGCACTTGAAGCTGACACTGTGAAGGGAGAAACCTTCTGGCCGTGCTTCTCTTGTGGCTGGCCTGAGCGTTGGGCACACCAGAGATGTGGTCTGGGTGGAAATAAGTATCTCTTTGGCTGAGTGAGTTCTGTCCTGGATAAATTTCCTGCCCAGTTAGTTGCAATCTTAGAAATGCTTGTGCTAACATGAGGGATAGTTGGGGTGGTGTGGGCAGCTTAAAGGTAGGGATGACTTCTCTGACAGAGTGTGTTTGGAAATGAGGCCTTATTTCTGCTGGAAGGGTTTTTTTCTTCTGAGGTCAAGTGCCTTTTTTAGGATTTTAATTTTTAATTAATCTATTTTGAAGGTTGATTGTAATGGCATTTTTAGGGCTCAGTGTATGAAAGCATTGGGAACGTGAGTCCAAGTGAATTAGATGTGCATATAAAATGTATTAAAACTGCAGCATGAGGGCTACTGTACAGGGTTCACCTGGATTTTATTCTGTTTGCATCTGTTCCAACACTTATTAATTCAGATAAACTTCCCTGTGATCTGTGATTACAAAGCAAGGATGATTTAGGCTCCAGGAGTTTCTTGTCCACCCCCCCCTTCTGCCATAGGTGCTTCAAACACTCTCCTGGAATTTCCTGTCCCTGCTGCAACAACAGTAGACTACACCTCTAGATTTGACAGCCTGACATTAAATTAGCTAAGTGCTGACTTTAGTTTTCCTTATTGAAACTGATGTGGCCTATTGTGTACGGGGGGGGGGTGTACAAGGGGGTTAGACAAAATGTACAGGGGGGTTGTACAAGGGGGTTAGACAAAATGTACAGGGGGGTTGTACAAGGGGGTTAGACAAAATGTACAGGGGGGGTACTGCTTAAGTCATAGCTGGCTTAATGAGCTCAGCAGATGTCTTATCAGGCAGTACCAGGACAGAACCTCCTAATGAGGAGAATAGGGGGGGTTGTACAAGGAGTACTGCTTAAGTCATAGCTGGCTTGACAAGCTCAGCAGATGCCTTATCAGGCAGTACTAAGAGAAAGCTTCCTAACGAAGGGAAGAGCCCATTAAACCAGTTGGACATAGACCAGACCCATCCAGCTCCTAAAGAGCATGTGTGAGGACCAGAGGTAAAAAGTTCAATCCTGAGGAAGACTCGTTTACTTCATCTTGAAGACCCCTACCCACAAGAGGAAGACTACTTACTTCATCTGAAGACCCCTGCCCAAGACCACCAGGAGGCACTGCGCATGCGTGGAGAGCCTTTTAGCTCATTATAATACGAAGCGGGGATAGAATATGAATATGGAGTCTATTCCGCTATCAATTATAAGCATCAGGGTGTAATTTGTGATGTGACTTTCAGTTCCTGCATGGGCAGCTGTTGGGTGGGACCCAGGGATGAGTACTTCCTGCTCCTCTGATTTGGAGCCTGAATCCCCTTGTCCAGGCAGGGTGTCACTACTTAATGAGTACTCACAAGAAGATAAAAGGAGTAGCTGTTCCCCAAAAGGTTGTTCTTGGATACTCATTCATCTAGATGAAGCCTTCCAAATGTTTGTTAGCTCACTAAAGTCTCTAGAATGCCATGAAACCTGTTGTACTGGTCTCTTCTGGGGTGTGGTAGGGTCTGGTGTTGTCTTTTTGACACCATGCTGCATCAGATGGCCAAAGAAACCTCCTCTGGTCAAAGTGATTTTTTTTTTTTTTTTTTTTTTTGTAAGAAACACCTTTTTGCTGTTAGCAATTTGCTAATAGCCTAAATGAAAGCCTCAATTCATGTGTGAGGGGGTAAAATAACTGCAAATACTTGAGAAAACTATTAACCTTTTTTGGTATCTACCTACAGTAGTAGACTACTTTTGGTGGCAATGGATTTTACAGGTTGTTTTAACTTGAAATAGTTTTCTATTGTTCTCAATTTATTACCTTCAAGTATTCCAGTGGTCTTCTGTGAGCTCCTTCATTATTTTTATATTATGAAGAACTCTAAAAGGGAGGGACCAATTACTTTTATGATCTAGCATCAGCCGAAAAGGAATTCCTCTGTGACTGCTACTTTGAAAGTGTAAATCTTTCTGTATTTTACACCTGATAAAATTGCCTGTTTGTCCTTCTGAAATGAACTGTAAAGTTAGCAAAACAGAATAGCTTTCTTAATAGATTAAAAAGGGAAGCATTTCCCCCCCAAATGATTGATATGTGGAAGGGTTTAATTTACATTTCCCCATTTTGACTAGAGAATTCTGCGTATGAATAAAGTAGTTTATCTGGTGAGACTGCACTAGCAATTATTGGAAGAAATGGGGAAGAATTAAAACTAAAATTTTAAAGAATGTTAGCTAGGAATGGAGGGAGAAAGAATGGAATGAGGTTTAAGAACAAGAATGTTTACTAAAATTATCCCTACTGCCTTCTCAATAGAAGTTGAATTTTCCAAATCTAAAAGAAAAACAAGGAAAAAATGGTTCTTCTAGAAATAAAGCTGAAAAGCTTCTACCAGACTACTTTAATTATTAAGGTTTACCATGTCAGATAAAATTAGTTATAGCCCAAGTGACTTCAACATGGATAGGATTTGTTGTCAGTAACTGCAATGCAGTACTTGGTAGTTTGGTAAATTAATATTTCTTCACCATACAAGTTTGAGGCAGTTGGCATTGTTGTATGACACTTTTTCCTCTCCACTTCAGGCTTATTACAGCAGAACTAGCAGTGTTAGTTCTGGAAGAGCTGTGACTGTGGGGCCTTTGCCACTCTCAGGTATAAGGATTAAGAGGGAGCTTGTGCTGCAGACAGCTGAGGAGGGAGAGTGAGAGAAAAAGAATTGAGTTTCCTTCTGTCTTGCTGGGGAACCCTGTATATCTATTGTTTTCATGTGTTGCGCATGTCTTCTGGAGTCCTTGATCTGAAGTCCCAGGTTAACTTTATCCTGAGTAATTGCAGAAAGTCACAGGTGTGTGCTACTTGCTGACTGAAAAATATGGTCAGTGCTGAAGGGTCTCATTGCTTTGAATTCTTTCATGAGACATGCTGTTTGAAAGAGCTCTGCTAAGATCTCTGGGCAGGAGCAGCAACTAGGGAGCTTACTTTTGTAGTTAGAAAGGAGAGGGATAAAAAAGAAATGGCAAGGGGGAGGCTGGAGGTAGTTGTAGAATTGTCACAGGATGCATTTTGATCCTAATTCTGCACCAAACTGGCTGTGGCTGTAGCCATGGCAATGGTAGCTTGGCTGGGCTCTTGGGAGTTCATAAGGGTAGAAGGTAAAGATTACTTTTGATAACATCTGGCCCAAAGCATGCTATCTTCACGTAAGCATAAGTAAAAGGTAACTTTGACACAGTTAACACAATTAACTACCAATTGAGTAAAATAGTAGTGTGGGATCACAGTTAAATGCTATTGGATTTAAACAGGAAGGCACCCACAAACTGGCTGTGACCCAGAGGGTTGCAGGATGCTTGAGAGAGAAACTGCACTGTAGTGTGATTTGGTAGATGGCACAGAGGGGAGCGGGACACAGCTCAGTGTTAGCCACCTGGCTTCTGGGACATGGTTCTAGGTTCTCTGTGCTGGGGTTTGCTTAGAGCTTTAAGCTGGCACTGCTACTTAAGGTGGCCCTGGCGTTCTGAACCTCCTCCTTTACTTCTGTGGGGAACTGGATCAGAAACATGTTCTAATATGCTTAACTGTTTTTTTCCCTGCATTAATTTTCAGCTGGAATTAGTTCTTGATCAAGTTTATTCTGGTGAATGCAAAGGAAAAAGGGAGAGCAGCTCTTTTGGCAGCAGTGCTGTGTTTTTCCTGTCTTACACGGATTATGAAACCATTATGGGAGTTAAGAATCTGGTCTCCCATCTGGTTAATAGAGGGGGACAGGTGGGTTTCTCTAGATGGTAATTTAGTGTAGGGATCCACTTACAAGCTTTGACTCGCTCTCTGGAAGGATGTGCTCTTCTCCCTGCCCTATTTGGGGAGGCCAGTCTTCTGGCACAGACACCTCAGTTAGATAACCACCAGCAGGACTTCAAATGCCACCACAGCTGCTGGCTGCATCCCATCCCTTTGCAGGGTCATCATATAAGGAAATCATCCTTCTGCAACTATATATTTGCATTATACGTTTGCTATTGCAGCTGTCATTCCTGAAGCTTTTTTTTTTTTTTTTTACATATTTCTTGGGGTGGCTTCACATTGACAGGCCCTTTCTAGGTTTCTTGCTTTTCCTTATTCTCTCCAAGGTGCTAAAATATTTCCCAAGCCAATTGCTTAATAGTTGGTTGTTTTGTTGGTTTTTTTTAAATTTATTTTTATTTAAAGTTGCAATAGATGTTTGTGAGCTATTGTATTTGATTTGGTTTGGTTTTAGTGCCCATGTTGTAAATGGCAAGGAGGAAATGAGAAAACAGCTGCAGATAGGCATAGCAGCCAGTGGATATGGAATTTAATGCAGTTGGCAAATAAAAGCTTTAAGTTTCCAGCATAAGAAAATTGCTTAATATAAGAAACTTATCTCAGCTGCTTACTTTCTGCTGTTGGTAGTAAATCTTTCATGTTTCGCATGTGAAAATATCTTACTCCAGGATGTTCACAGGATGCTACCTTAAAGCTTTGTGAGCTTTATTAAGTAGTTTCACATTTCTAGGCTTATCCTTAAAAGAAAAAAGAGGGAAAAGTTGGTTTCCTCTTCCATCCCTGGCAGTGTTGGATGAAGTCTTGGGTGATAAAGTTTAGTGTGAGGTGTCCCTGCCCATGGCAGGGGGGTTGGAACTTGATGATCTTAAGGTCCTTTCCAACCCTAACTAGTCTATGATTCTATGATACTGACTGCAAACAGGAGAAGAAAAAAAAAGGGGGGGGGGGGGCCCCCCCCCCATGCCTCTTTGTAAAACCATTGTTTTTTTTGTTTCTGGTTTTGTTTGTTTGTTTGTTTGTTTGTTTAATCTTTAAGCATCAGAAATGCTGAGTAACTGTAGTCTTCTAGCTTTTGCTTGCTCCTCTCTTCAGCTTTCAAAGGTTCACAGGGCATGCAGGAGAAATGTAAGTCTCCTATGTTTTCACATCATGCTTTATTTCCACTCCTATATTAATTTTAATAAGTGGCTCATCCAGAAGTGTCAAAGCCATGAGTGTTTTGTAGTGGGATGTGGATTGACTTGAGTTCAAAGTCTGAATATGCTTTTTGTTTTTTGTTATTTGCCCTACTGTAGCTGCTGCTATTTGCATTTTTATGAATGCTAAAAGTTTATTGACAGTGTTTGACTTCATTGTTTCTATTGATTTTTATTTTTATTTGGTTTTCTCAAGTGAGCTGTACATTATAACACTAAAACTATTCTTCAATTGCTTTGCATGTCCCACAGTTCTTTAATGAGGCTCTACTTTGGCAAAAAAAAAATAAACGTTTTGCTGTTAGTTGGACCATGAAGCCTCATGCAGTTCAGGGTTTGCTTTTGTAACATTGAGAGGCAGGCAAATGCCTCTTGGTGAGAGTAGCTTTATAATAAATAACCCAGTTAGAAGAACATGCAGAGGCTCTAGCCATCCTATCTATAAACATCCTTCTCTGGGTTTGTACCGTCTGCACTGACATCTACGGCAAGCAAGTTGTCTTTAATGCTTCTCCAAGGAAAGTTAAAGCTGTTGCAAGACTGCAGTAATTGAATGCTGGGTCTCACAGTCTTTTTGACTGTTTGGTTGAGTTTTATCATCTTTGTTGTACTGGAAGCTTTCTTAAATCCTGTTCCTGAATGTTAAAGAGTTTATACCTTCAAGCTGGATGTTTTGGTATTTAAATGTAAGGCTTTTGGAAGGGATCCAGAATGGTAAAATGTTGTTATAGTTGGGCTGCATTTAGTAGGGCTCTTAGCATTTTATTACATTTGAGCAACTTCTTGATAACTGGCACTTTATGCCAATGACAGAAGTATCAAATGCAAACCCCTGGCTTATTGGATTGTGATGGAGTCGAGCTGTGACACAAGTGTCTCTCATTTCAGTTGGTGGAGCCCACTGGGTGAGCACAGAATCATGGTATCATCAATGCTGTGGGTTGGAAGGAACCTTTAAAGACCATTCAATTCCACTAGGTGTTGAGTCTTTCCTTGGTCACTCTCATTGCAGAAGGTCTTTAGTTTTGGATTATTTTTTAATCTTTTTTTTTTCTTTTCAGTCTTGATTTACCAAATCGTCTTCTGTTAACCTACTGCTTTGTTTTTCTTTTGAAATTCAGCCGTTGTGGAATAGCTGCTGGTAGAAGGTACAGTAACTGGTAGGAAGAGAGCTGAAGATAAAAGCCAGAAATAAAAGTTTAAGAAGAATGGTAAGGCAAAATATATTCATCAGTTTTAATTCCTGGTGTTCCACTATAATGGTCTTAGTTGTAGGAAACAAAACATGTCCTCTGAAATAAGTTTCCAGTATTTTGGAACTTGGGTAGCTTATTTCTAAGAGTGTAGATATGTAAAAAAAAAATGAGGAAGACCCACTTACATTAAAATTAGTGGAAATGGAAAATCCGGAGCAAGCTGCAGGATCCCATCCAGTGAATTGATGGCATCTTCTGGTGACTCCTCAATAAATATAAAACTTCATAACTCCTTTTGTGTAAAAGGAGGATTAAGTTAAAAAAAAAAATAAAGGAAAGAAATTAACAAATACTTTAAGACAGTGATTTAGAAGTGAGATGGACAGGCAGTGCAGCACTGCAGGAGGACAGCCAAGCTTAGCCAGGCCTGAGCTTTGGGTCTAGCTTTCACAGAAGGATATGGCAAGGACAAGAGGAAACAGCCTCAAGCTGTTCCAGGGGAGATTTAGACTGGAGATTAGGAACAGTTTCTTCCTTGAAAGGGTCAGGCATTGGAACAGGCTGCCCAGGGCAGTGGTGGAGTCACTGTCCCTGGAAGTGTTCACAACCTGAATAGATGATGATTCATAGAAAAACTCTAAAAACTTGCCAACAAAGTTGACAAGCAGGTATTCTTTATTGCAGTGCCAGGAGGCATGGGGGATAGCCCCTCCGAGCATGTCTCACTCGAGCACCAAACAAGCTGTCAATAATCATCAAACATACATATTCATTACATCACATGCATATTCATAAAGGTACTTATACATTACATCATTCTTCTAGGAAATTCATCCTGCATGTGTGCATTAATGTGGTAGTGGTCTTTGGGACCCCTGGTGGCCGTTTCTTCCTCATCATCTTCCTCACTTCATCCATTGGCTGAACTTTAGGTTTGGAAAGTCCCTTTGTCATGCCAGCAAACATTAGTTCAGTTCTATGTGGCTGTTGTAAAACTTTTACCTAAGATACTTCACTGTCATCTACCACAAAGCTCTTACCCATTGCTACTGTTGCAAAGCTACCAAGCTCACCATTACTTAACCACAAAGCAGAACTAATGTTACTTATTTACAAAAGATTATACTTTGTTTTTTATTTATTTGTTTCAGTGAGGCCCTTAGTGACATGGGTTAGTGGTGGCCTTGGCAGTGATGCAGGGATTGACTCCACAACTCGTTAAAGTTGTAAAGTAGGTATGCTTTTATTCAGCGCTGAGACGCACAAGGATAATTCCTCAAAGTCATGCGTACCTCAGTGTTGTCTCCCTCTACATTTATAAGGTTGCACCATACACCTATACGTATTCATGTCCTATCCCTGCTTCGTATTACAATGAGTAATACGAAGGTTGTATGAGTACTAATGAAGGTCCTTTGTGCCTGCGCAGTGCCCCCTCTGGTCATGGGCAGGGGTCTCAAGATGAAGTAAATGAGTCTTCCTCCTGTGGGTAGGGGTCTTCAAGATGAAGTAAATGAGTCTTCCTCTTCTTGAGCTTTTCACCTTTTAGTCCTCATGTACGGCCTTAGGGTTTGGTCCCAGCCATAAACCATCTGCTCATGGGTGAGTCGAATAATCCAAACCTCTCGCTCTTCAGTATTCTCTTATTTCTTCTAATTGCTTTCCCAGATTGATCAGAAACTCTAGGAGATAACCTTCTCCCACTTCCAGAAGACTTTCTCCTTTAAATTGGGACTGATATTGTCTTCCATATAAAATTTTACATGGGATAGCCTCTTCTTTTGACTGAGGTTTAGTTCAAATTCTTAATAGAGCCAGTGGTATGGCTTGGTATCAATATCTTGACATATTTTACTAATCTGTTGTTTGATCATCTTTTCTACTTGCCCACTGGCCTGAGGCCTGTATGGAACATGTAGCTGCCAATCAATTTCTAATTTTTGCTAATTTCTTGTAACTATTCTGTACTAAAGGGTGAGCCTCAGTCGGAAGAAATTGCCTCTGGTACTCCAAAACAAGGTATTACACTGTTTAACAATGTTCCAATTACTTGTCTTGCATTATTTATTCTACAAGAGAATGCTTCTGGCCACCCTGAAAAAGTATTCATTAACACCAACAAATACTGGTCTCGATAATTCAGAAAAAATTATTTGTCAGTGCTGTCCTGATCAGTTCCTCCCCAGTTGTCCCAATTTGATTTCTACTTTCAATTTTAGGGTTATTCTTGAGACAGAGATGACATTGTCACTAATTGAACTATGTTATATAGATTCGTTCCTTCAATTTATTCATCTAAGTATTTATGCAGAGTTGCTACCTCAATGAGTTTTATTATGTTCTTCCTGAACTAGCTTCCGGAGTTGGTTATAGGGGATTATAATTAGCCCATCAGGTATCTGAACCTAATCTTCTTTGTTTTCCTCTCCTTTCAGATCTCCAATCAATTTTCTATCCTCCTTTGAATATCTAAGTTTAGATTTTTCAATTCTTACTTTGCCATCAGGGATTGAGGGAATGAGTTTACATTGTTCAGCTGCTTGTTTGGCTTCAAAATTGGCCAAATTATTTCCAATTTCCTGATCAGATTCACCTTGTTGATACCCTTGACAATACATAATAGCTACTTCCTCAGGTAGCTCAACAGCTTTCAGTAGCCGTAGAATTTCTGTAGCATAGTTAATCTATTTCCCCTGTGTGTTCAAAGGTCCTCATTCTTTCCAGATGGCACCATGTGCATGGACCACACCAAATGCATATTTAGAATCAGTCCAAATATTTATCCTTTTGTCCTTAGCCAACTCCAGGGCACGTTCCAGAGGTTTCTTTCAAATCTGGTTGGCTTGAATATACAGTTTCACATAATAGTTCTGTTGTTCTGCAAAAGGATTCTGGATTGACAGCATTAGTGACCACAATTTCTGTATCTTCATGTTGCACAAGGGTGGCCTGGTATTTTAAAAAACATGAAGGAGATAACCAGTGGGCTTCTTTCTGTTCCAGGACTGCTGATACCACATGGGACACTAGCACAGTAATCCTTTGTCCCAGGGTGAATTTGCGAGCCTCTTCAATATTTATGACAACTGCTGTCACAGCCCTTAGGCATCCAGGCCATTCTTTGCTCACTTCATTCAGCTGTTTTGAAAAATACACCACTGCCCTCTTATAGGGTCCTAGTTTCTGAGTAAGGACCACCAAAGCTATTCCCTGTTCTTCATAGGAATATAGCCAAAAGGATTTAGTCATATCCAGAAGTCAGAGCTGCAGCTCTTATTATCTCCTTTTTTAAATTTCTAAAGCCCTCCTCTGCTGAATCAGTCCATTCCAAAGAGAGAGGGGTTTCTTTTTAACAGTTCATATAAGGGTCTTACCAGAACACCATAATCATGCATCCAAAGTCTGCATCATCCAGTCATTCCCAGGAACGTCTGGAGCTCCTTGATGGTTGACATTCATGGAGTTTGACAAATGGCTTCTTTTCTAGCAGTTCCAAGTTCTCTCTGTCCCTCTGTTATTTCATATCCTAGGTAGGAAACTCAGGTTTGGATTAGTTGGGTCTTTTGTCTGGTTACCCAATAACCATTCAGTCCCAGAAAATTCAATAATCCCACCATTCACTGAACACATTCTTCCTTTGTTTCAGTAGGAATTGATAGGTCATCCACATATTGTAACAGAGTCCCCGTCTGAGTGAGTGGTTTCCATTATTCTAGTTCCAGTGCTAACTGATTTTGAAAAATTGTTGGACTGTTTTAAAACCCATGAGATAATACTGTCCAAGTTAATTGGGTTTTCCTTACTGTATCAGGATTTTCCCATTCAAAAGCAAATAAATTCTGGTTTTCTTTGGCCAATGGTAAGCAAAAGAAAGAGTCCTTTAAATCCAAGACGACAAATCATTTCTGATTCAATTTAGTCAATAAGGCATATGGATTAGCTATTACTGGATAAATATCCTCTATAAATTTGTTGATTCCTGAGATCTTGAACCAATCTGCAACTTTATTTTTTACTGGCAAGACAGGAGTATTATATTCCAATTCACATTCAGTTAATATAAATGATTTTTTTAAATTTATTTTTTTAAATTCCCTTTCTTGCAATTTTAGGGGCTATTGTTTTATTTTAATTTGGGTAGGCCCCCCTTTTTATTTCCACTTTAACAGGCAAAGCATTTTACACCTTACCTGGAACTTCAGATGCCCATACTCCCACATATACCTGATTAAGGATTTCTTCTATTTCAGGGAGGTCCTCCTTTTGCTTTTCTGTTGAATTAAAGGTAAACTCAAAACTGCAATTAATCGATTTTTAACTCTTAATTCCATTTTTCCTTCTTTAAATGTTGCTTCTTACCCTAATGAAGATTTTGGAGAATTTAGCATGCATAAAAATCTTATGCATTCCTATTTATTATCCCAGTTTGTACTTTAAATTTTTTTTTTTAATTTTTTTTTTCTTGGTAGCCAGTAGCTCCCACATCTGTAACAAATTCTTTTCTCTCCGATGTAACACCAAATAAGTTGCTTCTGTATCCACTAAAATTCCACTTTATTTCCTCTAGTCCCAAGTTTTAATGTAACCAGTGGATCTGCTAGGCTAGATTCCCCAGGTCCCGTCAGTTAGTTCAATTCAGTCACCGGAGCCATCCATGGCACTCCCCCCCCGGCAGTCTCACTTCCAGCGTCCAAAACTCCCCATAGCACACGCACACCGATCCCATGTTCCACAGAAGAAGAGACATCCCTCATCCCACTCCTTCAGCTCACAGGAGCTGCTCGAGCTCCCTCCTTCCACTTTTTTTTTTTTTCTTTTTCACAGTTGCTCACCCTGCTCTGCAGGGCTGCAGATGCCTGCCTCTGCAACAGCACTTCTGGTCTTAATGTGAATGTGCTGCTTGTTGCCAGTGACAGAAAGTCTCTTCCTCCTTATCAATATCAGATAGGACAGATGCAGAGGGTGCTCCTCTAGGTACCTGTGATATTATTTTCCTATTTTAACTTTTAACATCTTTCCCCAATATCACAGGCTGAGCATCTCCAGCTTAACTTTCAGTTTTTCCCTGTCCTTTTCCAAAGCCAAAATTAAGGAATCTGGCAGAGCTATATTAATTTTGCATTCAGTCTGTCACTCCGTGTGATTTCTTAAAGTGAAAAACATATCTGCATACATTACTTCATCCCATTTTCCTTGCCCCCTTAAAACAACATTAATTGTAACAATGTATTATAGTTCAGAGTTCCATTTTTAGGCTATTTTTCCTCATCTTCCAAAATATATAAAGGCCACCATTGGCTACAATGTTTTATCAATGTTTTCTTGTTTACCGAGCCTTCAGAAGACCCTCCCAGTTCTTTCCAGTGTGCCAAAATGTAACCCAATGGGCTTTTCTTCAGAATTCCCTTGTTTTGACCGGCTCCCATTTCAGACAATCTTTTACAAATCTCTATAGCTTCTCTTTCCCAGTGCTCTGCAAATGCACTTAAAAAATATAAGAGCACCTACACACGAGTGATATTATCAGGGGGTTCAGTAAAATAGTATCTCTGGATTCTGCAGATCAACTACCCTGTTGTTAGGTCATAGTTTCGGTTCCATCAAAATTTGCACTGTCCTAGTATCCACAGCAGGTTCCACAGTTCAAAAGTTGTTATGCACCCATATGTGAGGCTACAAGCCTCTGGTACTTAGTGTAAAGTCCAGGTCTCAAGAATAGGACTACAGATATTAGAGGTTATACTTCTCTTATACAGCCCCTGGTGCACAGAGGGGGAACTCTTCTTCACCCCCCATTAACCACGGTTTACTTTTGTCTATTTCTCCCCCACCGCTTAAACACTGTAGTCTTTAACACTCATGTCATCATCATCATCAAATCATCATGGCTTGACTTCGTGAACGAAGATTTGGGAAGGGCTTTACCCACGCTTACTATAAGTGCGCTGATGACTAAGAAGGCCAATGTGGGATAGGCAAATCTGGCTACAAAAAGCACAGCAGAAGATCTCCTTGGGAGAAACAGGTGGGGCGCGATTCTTCCTGCGTTGTCTTTTCTCCTCGAGACTAGTTCTTCGTGAACTCTCAAAGGAGTCAGCGGCATTATGTATGGTGTGCCTCCAAGTCTCCCGATTGGAGGCCAAGGTGAACCACTGATGGTAGACAATATGGCCAAGGTTAAGGTATTGTTTCAGGGAGTCCTTATATCTCTCCTTTGGGGCACCTCTCTTGCAGCTACCGGTGGCAAGTTCACCATAAAACACGATCTTGGGGAGGCGGTGATCCTTCATTCTAGAGACGTGCCCTGCCCAGCGCAGCTGCAATTTCAGCAATATGGCCTCGATGCTGGTGACCCCTACCTGTTCGAGGACAGTGACATTAGACACATAGTCAGTCCAATGGATGTTTAGAATTGTACGGAGGCAGCGCTGATGAAAGCGTTCCAGGAGTCGCAGGTGATGACGGTAGATGACCCATGATTCAGACCCATATAAAAGAGTAGACAATACAATGGCTCTGTAGACACTGACCTTTGTACTTTTCTTCAGGTGTTTATTACACCAGACTCTTTTATGGAGTTTTCCAAAGGCTCTATATGCCTTTGCTATTGTGTTGTCTATCTCTTTGTCGATCGTGGCATCCGAGGAAATGATGCTTCCCAGATAGCTGAACTGTCTTAAGGTCTGACTCGCCAATGGTAATATGGGGATGGCGATAATCTTCTTGCGGTGCAGGTTGGTAGAGGACTACTGTCTTCTTCCAGCTGACTTCCAGCCCAAAAACCTCAGCTGCCTCCGCAAAGCATGATGTTAAACGCTGCAGAGCTGCTTCTGTGTGGGCAACAAGGGCGGCATCATCAGCAAAGAGCAGTTCACGGACAAGATGGTTTAGGGTCTTAGTGTGGGCCTTCAGTCACCTTAGATTGAATAGGCTACCATCGGTACGATATCGAATATAAATGCCGTCTTGTTCGTCGAGGTCTGCTGTAGCCCTTTGGAGCATCATGCTGAAGAAGATTGTGAATAAGGTCGGTGCGAGAACGCAACCTTGTTTCACACCATTGGTTATTGGGAAAGGCTCAGAGAGTGCATCACCATACCTGACTTGGCCTTGCTGATCCTCATGTAACAGAATAATCATTTTGAGGAACTTGGGGGGACAACCTAATCGTTCTAAGATCAGCCACAAGCCTTTCCTGCTCACAGTGTCAAAAGCTTTGGTGAGGTCAACGAAAGTTACGTATAACCCCTTATTCTGTTCTCTACACTTTTCTTGCAATTGTCTGAGAACAAATATCATGTCTGTGGTACTTCTATTAGCCCTGAAACCACACTGACTTTCAGGTAGAAGTTCTTCTGCGATGGCAGGTACTAGTCTGTTCAATAGTATTCTTGCAAGAATTTTACCAGCAATGGAGAGCAGAGTTATACCACGGTAGCTTGAGCAGTCTGACTTGACACCTTTTTTCTTATACAGAGTGACGATGATTGCATCACGAAAGTCTGACGGTATTTTGCCTTGTTCCCAACAGCACACAACTAGCTCATGAAATTTAGCATGAAGTGCTTGGCCTCCGTGCTTCCATATTTCAGGTGGGACTCCGTCAACCCCAGCTGCCTTGCCAGTTTTCACCTGCTGTATGGCCTTAAGAGTCTCTCCCATGGTAGGGGCTAAATCCAATTCGGTTTTCACTGGATGTTGCAGAATGTGCTGGATTCCTTCGCCTTGGACTACACGATTAGCACTAAAGAGGGTTTGAAAATGTTCAGACCAACGATTCAGGATGGAGATTTTATCTGTAAGAAGCGTTTGGCCATCTGCACCAAGTAAGGGGCTTTGAACCTGGAATGTGGGTCCATACACTGCCTTCAGAGCCT